>NC_061509.1:155048616-155077234 GCF_022539505.1 Lolium rigidum
AAGATGGTCAGTGAATATCCTAGGTTGTTGCCCTAAGGCCTTAAGCACCTGCTCTAGCCCAAAGCCTAGCTTCTTCTTTGATGCGTGAGGTCAGCGTGCTGAAAGAAGGCTGAGCTCGTTGCTGAGACGAGGCCCAGGGGTTTAGGGGTGCATTGCCTGGCCTTTACTCACCACTCGAGACTCCTCCTTGACGCAAAGGAGGCAAACTGAATGATGTTGCAGCCCGCACCAGGCGAGACGATCAGCTGTCCAGCAACGGTCTTGCTCTGCGAGCCAGTGGAAGAATTTCACCCGTGGCGGCACCCAGTTTCTCCAGATTAGCTTACAAGCCCTGCCTTGCTCGCGATTGATCCCTGGAAGGTTGCCTTGTAGCAGGATTGTGCAGAGTAATTGTCATATGCTGTCCATTCAAGATCAACCGGTCAGGTTCAGTCTTAAAAGAAGAACCTGGCGATTTGGAATAGTACTCGGAATGGCTGTCTTAAAAGACATCACGCCTGATCCCTATCGATGCAGGAACCAGTAAATGAAGAATTTTCCCATGTTTATCCAAGGGCAAAGAGAATACTCAGTGAGGGTTTAGTACCTAGATAGAAACACTGTTTAGATCCTTCTAATTTTCCCTGTTTTCTTTCTAGCTTTTGAACATTTCTAGAACTTTACAAACAAACAAAAAATACACACGCAGTACAATTCCAACTATTTTCCCCAAATAAAAGGCTCCAGACATTACGATTTATATGGATTTCCACTCGCTTTATAATTTGAGTTTCTGTATCACATATGGGTGGTTCTGCTTTCATACTAGCAACTTTACCAACTCAGCGTGTATTGCATAGGCAAATTTCATAATTCCTATCTCAGCAGCCCAATTTTTTGTGATACCAATTTCCTTGAAAAGAACAACGCACTTTGTAAAGATCATTTCATGTTTGAGCATTCTGCAAATACTGGAAATGAAGAGTTTTGCTTAGCTAAAAAGGGCAGGCAGAACTGAAGTATATCAACGCAAGAAACATTGTGTAGAATACATTCTTCTATTAGTATCGATAAGATTGTAAGGTAATAAGAATCATGCACCGGGAGGATTGACAGAAAAGAATGTAACAGGAAAAGAAAAAAAGAATATTGTTTACATGTGCACCACCCACCTAGTCTATAAAACAGCATTGTAGAGCCACGGAACTGAATGACTTACAATATTCCGGAGGTAACAACTCGATAATCACTTCCGTAATTCTTTTAGTCGGCAGCCACCACCGTATATATACAGCACCACTTGGGCATGTAGACTTTTTCACTGCATCCCTTGGGATTTACAGAGCTTTAGCGGTTCAAGCTAGGTTAAATTAATTGTGTCTAAGAGTCCAATTTATAATTCTGATGCTAGGGGGGCTACTTGGAGCTGTAGAACATGCTCTTGCTTTCCTGTAATAAAAGATGCCAATTCTTCCGGGGCAACAACTGACTTAAGCCACTCTTGTAGCTCCTCGCCTTCGACCTTTTCATTCTCTGGAAGGTGCGTGAAGATCAGCAGTTAGACATACCACATCAAACAATTTCCATGTCTACCTTGTGAAGCATAGCTCATGAAGAAATATGCACCATAATAACATTCTCAACCTGACAATTTGTCAAATTACCTTCTAAATATGCTCCAAGGCCTTCCAGAACTCCTGGATTTGCACGGATAACTGAAAGAGCAACTTCAAGTGCCGATTGTAGAAGTGCTTTTACTTCCCCTTGGACAAGATCAACCAGATGGCCCTGCCATTGGTTTTTCAATATGAGCTTAGTAGGCAGCTTAATAGTTTGATATGGAAGTGTATGAAATATTGACAAACCTGATCCCTTCCAAATGGAGAGCCTCCAGAGTCATCTAACCCACCATTTGACAATGTAGCTAGTGATATTGGACCAATACGCTGATTAAGACCATACTCTGCTACGGCTTTGTAAGCCATGTCAGTTGCACGTCTTATATCATCAAGAGCCCCAGTAGAAACCCGTCCTGCTAGAACTATTTCCTCTGCCGCCCGTCCACCCAGAAGTGTTACTAGACGTCCACGCAGTTCATCGACAAAGAGCAAATATCTATCTTCTGTTGTGGGAGGAGTGTATGTAAAGCCTAATGCACCTCCTGACCTCGGCAGTATACTCAATTTCTGGGGAAATATACAGCAATAGAAAGTAAGACCAATTTAGAACTATTATTAAGTTGTTCTATCAATAGTTGCTTGAGTTCAAACCTCCACACGTGGCTGCCCTGGCAACAGCTTTGCTACAGCAGTTCCCACAACTGCATGACCAACTTCATGCCGTGCAACAACAGCCTTTTCATTGCCCTTCAGCTTTACATGTTTCTTCTCTATACCCTAACAAAAGGTCAAACACAATGTTCACAGTTAACTTGGAGAGACAAGGGAAATAGCGTGGACAACTAATATAACTAAGAACAGGAACATGTATTTTCCACAGCAATATTATAATAGGACAAGGACTGAGGGCAGAAGTCATATGCCGCTCCTAGAAAACAAAAGCGGATGGCAGCACCACGCTCATAACTAAGACCTCATAGAAGGCGGTTGTACAGAAATATTGCTTGGATATTACTAAAGAAGAGAGAGGGGTGAAAACGTGTATACTATTCACCGAACTTGTTTTGGCTAGAAGAAAAATATTGAAAACAGGCTAAACGCAGAGAGCAGAATCCTAGTTACAGGGAAGTTAGAAAATTCCTTTATGCTAACAAACTGAACTAGACAAGGTGAATTCTTAAAAATAGCAAGGGTTTCTTGTAAGGAAACTGGATAAATAGGAACCTTTAACCTAAATACATGGTGCTATGAACCCTGGTGGTGGGATTGCACATCCATTCCCCCACCCCAGTGTCTAGTGGATATTTAAGTACCACTGCCACCAAACTTTTTTTTTACCACAAAACCAGCATGGATGAGAATAGTTTACACCATACAGAAGGTAGGCCATTAAGAGACAAAATGCGCTGCTAGCTTGATTGCCCGTACTATTAACTATTAAGGGGGCAGTTTTTATGTATAAATAATTTCTGAATGCATGTTACTGTTAAGTGTCTTTATGCACCAAAACAGAACACACAGGGACCCACAGAACAGTTCTACAGATAGCGCTGTCTAGACACCATTTTATCTTGTAATCCTCTGTGCATTGCAGAGTTGTGAAGACTAAGATAAATAAGGAAAAAATTAGAAGCTGAATGAAATATAACATAGTATATGCATCTGCTTTAAATAAAGACAAAGTAATAAAAAAAATAGATGACAGAACAACATACAGCTATAGAGCGTTCAACCGCACTGATGAAGTCAATCCTTTCCACTATTTGTTTATTTGATCTCCCAGCCAACAGAGCAGCTTCATTTACTAAATTTGCAAGGTCTGCCCTGTATAGGGTGATAAAAGTAAAATGAAAAGTGCTACGTGGTTAAGAAAAATGAGCTGGAAGATCAATTGTTACCCTGTAAAACCAGTTGTCATTGCAGCAATGCCACTGAGATCTACATCTTTACCAAGCGGAAGTTCTTTTCTTTTCACATGAACTTTTAGAATAGATTCTCTTCCAAATTTATCAGGGGCTTCAACCTGTCACAAAGATATCTGTCATCTTTGAAAATTCGGATGCCAGTAATACTTTTGAGTTGTTAAGGGAAGCTAACCATAACAACACGGTCAAATCTGCCAGGGCGCCGAAGAGCAGGATCCAAAACATCTGCTCTGTTCGTTGCTCCAAGTACAATGACAGCTGAATTGGTATCAAAACCATCCATTTCCTACAAAAACTAGCGAAAATTAACAGTGGCTAAACCAAGAAAGTCATAGGAATGCACTGAAGTACAGTAGAAACTCAAGAGTAAATAAATATTGTCATCCTACCGTGAGCAGTTGATTTAGTGTCTGCTCACGCTCATCGTTACTGACGATTCGATACCTGCCATCACGACTTTTTGCCACGGCATCAATCTACAAAGAGCCAAATGCAAAGGGTTAGCATGCACATAAGTAGACAAAACAAAATTATATCTAAGTATACTTACCTCATCAATAAAAATAATTGACGGTGCGTCCTTTTTGGCCCTGGCAAATAGTTCACGTACTCGAGCTGCTCCCATGCCTACATATAGCTCCACAAATTCACTGGCAGAACAACTAATGAATGGGACATCTGCTTCCCCTGCTACGGCTTTTGCAAGAAGTGTCTTTCCAGTTCCTGGAAGGCCCACCTGTACAAAGAAATGAACTGTGGTAACAAACAAAGGTAACTAAAGCAGCATTCACTACTACTATAGATGACCGCGGAACTAACCAACAAGACACCTCGAGGAGGGCGCGCACCAAGACGAACATATCTTTCTGGGTTCCTTAGAAACTCCTGAACATAATGAACGGATAGAACTTGCTTATTTTCCTCGGATCAATAGATAGACCAGAACATCACTGCATATTTTAGAGTACTAGCAGTAACAAGTCATAACAAAACCCATACCACAATTTCTTCCAACTCTTCTTTGGCCTCATCTACTCCAGCCACATCAGCAAATGTAACTATATCAGCACTTTCTGAAACTTTTTCCCCACCAGAGCTTGAATTCTTCCGATTCCTCAGCTGGCCTGTCGATTGCTGATTGTACACAAGAAAAATTGCTGATAAACAAATGTAACTATATCACCAGTTGACAGAAGTAAAAAAAATCTATACAGAAATCAGTACCTGAGAAAAGTTTATTGGCAATCGCTGAAGAACTACTGCAATTAATACAACATAAATAAGAGCCACCTGCACAATATAAAGGGTGTGGTTAGAGAAAAAATCGCAGATGTTAAGAGAGACTTATATATGTGGACATGAAAATTGAACAATGCCCACTACACACGCATATAACAGAAGTCACAGATTTGCACCTATCAAGCCTAAGCTATGCCTCAATTTGGACAACACATAGTGGTATCGTACCTACTTCTATTCTGCCAAATTCCTATTTGTGGATAAAATAAGTAACCCGATATTAGAGACAAGAAACCAGACACCTTTTTTGACCTGTAAATAGAAATATCAGGCTGGATATCAATTTATTGCTTTTTCACGTGAATAAAATCCATCACCAGTTCCATCCGGCTTTTCCACTGACAGCTTCTATTAAGCTCATTCATGCATAGTTCCTACAAAGCTAGATTCCAATTTCCGTTAACATAGGCTTTTACTATGTTAAAGTACAACCCATGAATACATAATACCCCATAACATATCCTTGCATGCAAGTGTGGTGGTCGAGCAATGGTATGTAAAAAGAGCAAAATAGTTTGATATGTGATTCTAGGATTTACTATTTTGAATTCATCACTCTGATGTCAGGGTGGAACTTAGTTTTCTACATAGGATTGGGAAGAGGACAGATGTGATTGAAGAAAAGTCACATTTTCTACATTACTCTTGGCAATAGTTGAACCTTGGTTTTGCACACTAAATCGAGGATATATGGAATGGACCAGGATTGAACTTAATGTTGTTATAAAATATTAGTTGAGGTATAACCAAAGCACCCACGGCGGTCATAGGGCGGCCGATTATAAATATGTGGTTTTAGACTTACATGCTAACAAAGCATTTCTCGAGACTAAACCATACTTGCCCTATTCCCTGCTGCTGGCAAGTGGTAGTGTTATTAATACCGGACGGAGTATAACAGATAGCTTCCAATGCATTTTGGTCACAAGTGTGCACAAGAGATAGATAAGTTGAGGTGAAATCGTGTTTACCAATGCGGAGTTGAGGATCCCGCCTGACCTCCTATCGGGCGAGCCAAACTCGACGCTGTTCTCCAGCATCTTCTCGTAGGGCGTCTTGATGTCCACGGGCCGCGTGGTGGTGAAGACGATTCTCCTGGGAGCAAGGGCAGTGCCGTCAGCGACGGCGTCGGTAGTCTGCGTCTGCGTCGGCACGACGGTGGCCTCGACCTCGGGCCGGAGCCTGAACATGACGTGCACCCCGTCGACCTCGACCTTCCTGACCTGGTCCTTGTCGACGCTGGCGAGGAAGTCGCTGTAGGGCACGCTGACGTAGGTGGTCTGGGGCCGGGGCTCGGAGCCGGGCAGCGTGATCTCGGGCCGCAGCATGCGCAGCGCGAAGATGGCGAAGCCGAGCTGCAGCAGCAGGAACCCCATCTCGCGGCCCTGCACTATGGGCTCCCAGAGCCAGCGCCCCACGCCGCCGCGGCCGCCGCCCTTGAGCGCCTTCCGGCGCCACTTGTTCTGCTCCCTCTTGGAGGAGGAGGGTGGGGACGGTGGGGAGGAGGAGGCGCCCGTGGTGCTGGTGCTGGCGGTGGCGGTGTCGCCGGCTTGCTCCGCGGCTGGGTCGCGGTCGGTTTCTCCGGTGGAGGAGGCGTCTCCTGGCCCGGAGGTGTTGTCGCCATCGCGCTCCACGTTGGCGCGCGCCGCGGGCGGGCAGCGGGCGCGGCGGGGGGTGAGGGCGAACCCCAGGCCCCGCGGCGGCGCGGCGGATAGGCGGATGGAGGGGGCGGCGAGTTGACGGCGGAGGGGCCGGAGGAGCGAGCGGGAAGGGGAGGCGATGGGGAGCGAGACGAGGGTTTCGGCGGCGGCGGCGGCGGCCATGGGAGCGGGAGGGGGAGCCCCGAACCCTAGATTGACGAGAGGAAGGATAAGGGAGCAGCAGGGAGGGGAGCTGGAGGACCTCTCCTGCGGCGCGCGTGGAGAAATCGGTGGGAAGAGGGCGGAGGAGATGAGGAACAGAGGAAGGCAGAGGCCGAGACGAGGCGACAAGGCGAAGGAGGGAAGGAACTCTCAACGAAGCTACTTCCGCCGTTAGATTCGTATCTCGCCGTCACGCCGGGTTGTTATTTCCACGTCGTGTTGGAACCGACGGCCACCGAGACCTGTACTTACCCTGACCACTGACATATGGGGCCCGTCACTGGACCGCGTTTATGAGGGCCGTTGTCAGCGAGAGCCGCGACGTTTTTGGATTATCCGTGCCGCGGAGATATGGCAGCGGGGGTTAACGGGATTGGTGGGGGCGAGTTCTTCGTTGTCAGTGGGAGCAGGATAGTATTGTTTGTCAGAAGTTTGGGCCGGACTAGATATTTGCCCCGTCGGACGGTGCAGCGCAGCGAGCTGCTCATGTCCACAGAAGGATGAGCGACGATCGCATTTCTTCCACAACAGATAATCAATGGATTCGAGTAATTTTATTATGTGGGGCATTGAGCAGATCTACGCCTACCCTTGCCAACCAGCTAAGTGCACCTGAATGGTTTACAAAAGACACTCAAATTTGTAGCACCCTGCAAAATATGGAGTGAAACAGTTGCAACAGTAATCGTAACTCAGCAAGTAACTCACAATCTACTGCTGCAAAACTCTTTTTTTGTGAGAAGGATCCATATCTACAATAGAAGTTCACACGTAGTACAAACTATCCAAAAAAAAATACATCGGGGTATTTTGACAACATGATGACCACTGTCGTCGTCGGAGCGAGCCGCCCCTCTTCTGCTATAGTCGGCCTAACGTTGTTAATGACAGCCGGGAAGTTTTCATGCGCGTGACCCAAATGACCAGCGCCCTAGATCCAAAGTCGTTGACAATGAACCCTTGAAATGATCTGAATCTTCTGGCACCAAACATGTAACACACGTAGACTGAATGAGATACACCATCCCATGGGAGCAGCGAGATCAGATGATTCTCCGCGCTCCACAACGCCACATACGAGATCGGTCCAGACTAGGTGCGTGAGGAGGTGGGTATACCATATTCTTGTCGGCAGAACGCAGCCATACCCACCATAACATCGTTGTTGATTGACCAAACTCTAATTATAGATACCTTACTACATCATTGAGCGTAAGTCCGAGATCCCCACTCCTTGCCGCCTCTAGAGTAGCAAAGAGAGGAGGTTGGGACACGTCAATTCCCGATCGAAGAGGCGAGGATGGGGCAGAAGGCGGTGGAAGCTAGGGCAAACCCCTAGATTGTCGCGTCCCGCATAAGAGAGAGGAGAATGTTTCGTGACGTAAAGTGGAGTCTAACACTATAATCTACTTCTGCTAACTAACTACTGATGCATTGTTATGGAACAACCAATAGATGTATAATGTTGATGATGTTATGTTTCACCAATTAATACTGTATCGGACGATGTGTTCCTTCGTGAAGGTATCAGAACTCCCAAGGGAATCTTCTTGCGTCTTCTGGGTCTTCTTGTTTTGTCGTCGATGGCTTATCTTAGGGTCAGGTTGTGCCTTCACTCTCAATCTCATTTTGTTTTCCAAGTTTGTCTTTCTCAGATGGAGATGGCCACTGGTAACAGATGGAGATGACCAATGGTAATGGCGTGAGCTTGATGTTCATGGTACCATTTTGCTTGATCAGCCCCCTTCACGGACAAAGTGCTTAGGTTATCCGTTTGATGGAGTATTTCGTCAGGATTAGTGTTGTTTGGCGGAATATCGATCTTACAACATCCTTATATGGCATTGGTAGAAACTCCTAGCAATGATGGCATTCAATTAGAACTGGTATTCCATTCCATTCCACAATGTTGTCTCAACGATTAAGTGAGATACACAGTATGCAACGCTTGTAGAAATTAATATTTCCTACTGTGCATCAACATGATCTATGCATAAGGATCAGGCCACATGTTTATCACAAGACGAACAGTGTGGAACTTTATGTAGCACGCCGGGGAAGTGTAGTTCAATTCATGTGATCCTACAAACTCTTCGCCGAGCTTCATGTGTGCACCGTCTCGATAGTATCCATACATTCAGGGCAGACGGCGCTCGATAGCTTGTTAGATCCGTTCACATGTCTTAAGATGGCAGTGGCTAGGGTTTCCAGCACTTGGAATCTCCCGCGCAATCTCCCTAACCTTTTGATCGTATGTGAATCCACGTTATATAGGCACCCCCTAGGCACACAATGGTTTTAGCCCCATTATATCATAATTCTAGTACTAGTACACAAATCCAATCAGTTTAGGATTCCTTGTCCCAATACTTGTACTTGGATCAAATCCGACCGAGTTTCGTTTCCCTTAGTCTCAAGTTTGACCAGATAGGCTCAGAACCACTCGGGTATGACTTAACTTTGTGAGATAATATTTTTCCCTTAATACTATAGTTGGTAGCGGCTTCTAACAAAACATAGGACAACTCTAGAATGATGTAAAGTTGGTCCAAAGAATCTAAACAATGTGTCATGTGATGTATTCCCTCTGCCTCACAATAAACGATGTCAAGCTCAATGCAAGTGTTTGCCATCCTTGTTGGGAGCTCGACATCTCCTGTTGATCTTGTGATACAGCTTTTCGAAACCGAGTTAGCTCTTAGCTCAAATCGCATGGACCATATATGCGCAACAACCTCCCTTTTATTCGTTCTTCTGCATCTAAAAAAAAAATCCTTCTTCTGAGATTTTGGCGGACACCGTACCTCCAGCGGTTCAGTCACTTTAAATCGAGAACTGAACATTCAGTTTATAGATTCTGGTGAAACCGAAGACCAAACTGATCATTCTGGTCTAGCATAGTAGCGGTGTAGTCAAACATTTTTT
The DNA here is from genome assembly GCF_022539505.1 of Lolium rigidum. NCBI lineage: Eukaryota > Viridiplantae > Streptophyta > Magnoliopsida > Poales > Poaceae > Lolium > Lolium rigidum. Next base: position 155,058,226 of record NC_061509.1, read on the forward strand.
TTTAATGATGAACGGCGGTGCATCCGTAGATCCCCGAGCCCTGGGAAGTCGACCGAGCCACGCCGGAACTCCACGGAGCGCCGAAACCGAAGGGGACTCCCGTCAACGGCAAAACCCAAACCAGCAGCGCCTCCGCCTCCATGACACAACCAACTGGGACCCTGCCACATGTCGGGAATTGGGATTCCCCCGTCCCTCCGTTGCCGGAGCGACCGTCGGAGGGCGAGGAAATCCGGATTCACCGGCGGGAGAGGAGGCTTGACGGGGTGGTTTCAAAGAAACACCATCTCCACTGAAGACGAGGGAGGGGAGACAACCAAGGACGTTCTTGTTTGGTTCGTTGATGGCTTCTCTTCGGGTTGATTAGTGGTAACGTCGTGAGCTTGATGTTCATGGTGCCATCAAACCACGTCCAAAAGAGTAGGAGTTGAAGCCCTAGATCATGTCGTGAGGAATTAGCCTGTAGTTTTTCTTTTCGAATTTCTGTTGCCCTATTTGTTCGCATCTAAGGCAACATTTTGTACATAAACTTTTTTGCCTTCTGTAACATTAAGGCATTTTCCGTAGAAACCGAAGACCAAACTGATCATTCTGGTCTAGCATAGTATGGTGTAGTCAAACATTTTTATTTTTTGATGAACTCCGGTGCAGTGAAAACACTGCCCGGCCAAGGTTTCAATGAACAATGTAATTCCCCACGGCAGCGACGTGCCAACAATCCAACCACAATTTCCTACTGGCTGCTGGGCTCCAAAGGAGTGAGAAGCGTATTCCAAACCCACCAAGCACGAATCCGATGGCCGCGCTACAAATGCCATCCCCATTCGCCGGCCCCGCCAGCCGCTTCGCCCCTCGCCGCCTCCGCTACCTGCTCCTCCCAGCCCCAGCCACCACCATGTCCTCCGTCGCTTCCTCCCAGAACCCCGACCCCGCCGGGGAGCAGCGACCTCTGCTCCCGCACTCGACCCTCGAGATCGCCGGCGCGCGGAGCGGCCTCCTCGCCGGCTTCGACAGCCTCCGCCGCCCCTACCGCGCCTACCCCGTGCTCGCGTCCAACCGCCACGTCGAGACCATCTTCGCCGCCTTCACGCGCTCGCTCCCCGCCGTCACCTTCCGCCGCGAGTGCCTCCGCGCCCCCGACGACGGCGCCGTCGCCCTCGACTGGGTCTCCGCCGACGACCGCGCGCTGCCGCCCGACGCGCCGCTGCTCATTCTGCTGGTATGTATGTTGGTGTTGCCCCTTTCCTTCTCCTGCTGTTGCGCAGTGGACACGACGAAAGCGTGACATTATTCATCGTGAACATATTTCAGTAATAGGGAATTTTGCTGAACATCATTAACTGAGAAAATTATTCCTCCATAACTTTCACCTCAAGGAAACCAAAAGGATGCCGTGAACATGAGTTAAATAAAAAACAAAAATTAGTAGGACTTCCTCTTTCGAAGAGAAATAGGCTATTTCTACATAGGAGAAGTCATGTGCATTGAAAAATGCAAGCACGATTTGAGGAGGGGTTTTTCTCTATTGTAACAAGGACGACGCCCAACCAAACATCTTACTGCTAATCAGTAAAAATAAAAATCAAATGCAAGCACGATTCTAGCACAATTTTGATCATAGTGCAGAGCGGAACACATTGTTATTCTAAATTCATCTTCTGCATTTATCATTTTAATTTAACTTTGTTGCCACCATAGATGACACTCAGCATAAGATCTGCCCAACCAAGCATTTTAGTACTAATCAGTAAAAAAGAAAAAAAACAAATGCTGCCTGTATAGAAACGAGAGGAGCTGCTGCTGCGAGTTTTGGTTAATTATGATATGATCTCTCATATCTGTATAGAGAGGATTTAGTTGCATCTTGCCTCTCATCTCTGTACAGGAGGATTTTGTTGTGCTGCTCAGCTGTGTGCATTCCTGAGACTTTAGTTCCGGAAGTTGGATTGCTAAATAGATCCATGTCGCTGGGCGAAGAGATCTTAGGTGAAATAGGGGTATATTACTACCACAGCACATGGAGAATGAAATATAGCTATGATATAACTGGAGTTTGGTTCAAACAGCGTATGATTTTCCAACTAGCACCATGACTGTACATTAACAATGGGTGAACATACTTATGAAGACGACTGATCAAGCAACAGATACATAAATTAACCATACAACCCATATGATGAACATCATGGATGAATTTGACCCTTATCCCTTACGATAATGTGACAAGGGGAAAAGCTTCTCAGCTTAAAAATCTTTGCTGGATTTTTTTACTTCGTATGTTAGAAGCTTTTTTCCTTCGAACGGATTTGTATGTAGCAGTTCAATTTCCTAATTAGTGAAATTATTCATCATGATCATATTTCAATATTAGGGAATTTCTGAACATCATTAACTGTTCAAGTGCTGGGCAAAGTTAGTCCTCCATAACTTTCACCTCAAGCAAAGAAAAAGGATGCCCTGAAGAGTAAATATTTGCTTTTTTATTAAGCCTTTAGTCGAATACTCAGCATAAGATCTGCCCAACCAAGCATTTTACTACTAATCCATAAAAAAGAAAAATCAAAGGCTTCCACTAGAATATAGGGGATTCTAATACAATTTTGACCATAGTTAAGAGCAGAACACATTGTTCTTCTAAATTCGTCTTCTGCATCTATCATGTTAATTTAACTTTGTTGCAAGCATAGATGACCATTGACATAAACATTTTGTTTCTTGGCACCTCTTTGTCTGCAGTAGTATGTGCATTTACTTGTTGTTTCATGTATGCATAGTTTTTTATTAGCTCATGGCTAATTCTTGATGCTGGGAGTTAGCCCGGTCTCACAGGAGGAAGTCAGGATACATATGTAAGGCATATGCTTTTGAGAGCTAGAAGCAAAGGATGGCGTGTTGTGGTATTCAATAGCCGTGGATGTGCAGGCAGTCCTGTGACTACAGCTAAGGTACTTGTACTTCAATTGTTTTATTTTTTTATGTGGCAAACACAGTTATTGCTCCTGAGAAATTAATTAATATTTGCAATAAAAGGAAAATGTATCTGGAAAAGTAAATTTGCATGAATAGTGCAAACCTGTTCGCTCTCATCTTGGAATTTCACATAAGCAATGAAGCACAAAAAAACATGTGAATGTATCGTACCAAAGCAAACAACCTAACGGCCCTACTATTGCTCTCGCTTGTTGCCGCCATAATCTCACTGCATGCAGTGCGTGTTTTGCCCGCTCCATTTTTCTCTCGTGAAGCTAAGACAGGGAATAGATAGTGACAGGTCATACTAATATAAAACAGGATCATTCAGTATGTTATTCTGGAAGCTTGCCAGGTTTCATGTCCCCCAAAATGTCTCCAATCCAATAGTAACTAGTGCCTTTCCTTGCTTTCTTAATGTGTTTAACTACCGAACAAACAATTGTTTTATGTACACATCAAAGGCGCACCTTGCCACATTCCAGACAAACAATGCCATTGGGCAGGTAGAAAGTAGGTGTTCAATAGTTTTCTCTTGATCACTCAAATGCCAGTATTTATCCCCACCTAAACCTGTTTTTATTAAAACATCTTTAGAAAAAATGCTTTTCTTAAACACAACCATGTAAAAGGGACGTACCCAGTGCTGAGAGCTCCCGCACTGTGCGGGGTCTGGGGAAGGTGTTAGTGGCAAGCCTTACCCTCACGAAGTGCAATGTGAGGAGACCGCGACTCGAACCTGGGACCTCTCGGTCACAGGCGGTGAGGCTCTACCGCTGCACCAGGCCCGCCCTTCATTTTCACAAACAAACTTATGTGGAAAGTCCAATCTTTCAGTTTTATATGATATAACACTTTTCAGAGCTCTGTTAAAGGGAACTGACAGTTAAGCACTTAATGTTAAGCATCCAAATTACCGAATCAGCTCTATCCATCCATCCATGTCATGCCAACGCTGTTATGTTTAACTTGTCCCCATATTTGCTAAGTATTCAAAACAGATGTACTTTAGTCTTGGAATATTTTTGTAGTGCCGCAGAGTATTATTACTCCATTTATCCTCTCAAAATTATGTTCTTTTCCATTTTCCTTCTATACTATGCAAAATTTATAAAACACTCTACACAATAGCAGCTTGGAAAAACTTACTTTATTTGGTATTAAACCAAGTCCACATGTAAAGGAATCATATGTTAATTTGCATCCAGTGTGATAATGTAGCCTTCACTTCAGAACTTACTAATTACTATATGGCTGAAGGTTATTTGAGCTTTTCTTAGGAGTAAGAGCGTATGACATCAGCAAGTTAGGTACCAAAAGCTCCATCAAAACCTGCTGATTGGTATGAATCTCATGAACAATGTCTAGTTCCTAAGGCTATGTTTGGTACTCAGACTCAGACAATGGCTTGAAAAATAGGTTATTAGGTTTACATGTGTATGATATTTCCTCTTACCTTTTTACCCTTAAAAGTAGTGTGTCATGTGTCCGTAAACTTAGTGGCATCTTCTAGCTGACTTAATCTTTAGTACAGGCATATTCAAATGTTGTCTGCGAAGTGCTGACACTGTTCTTTCTGGTTATCAGCAATGGTCCGGCCTCTTGGTACTCAGTTGATGAGGGGACCTAGGAAGTAACAGAATGTCTTAATACATAGCATAACGAAGCATAGAAATATAGAAACTAAAGAAAATAGCTATTTAAGAAACAAATAAAGCTGAAACGCTTCAAGAACATCCTAGCTTCTAAATATGTTGACACTTATCCTCTTACATGAACAGTTCTATTCTGCTTCATTTACTGGAGATCTCCGTCAAGTAGTCAATCATGTTTTGGCCCGTTACCCTGAGTGTGATATCTATGCTGCTGGCTGGTCACTCGGAGCAAATATTCTTGTGCGCTACCTTGGTGAGGTGAGCTCTGTACTCAGTGATATAAAAGTTTACAGTTCTACTCAATATTAGAACATTTTTCCCTTGTCCATTGTCATGTTCAGTAAAGTTATACTTCACTTAAGTCCTTTTGCAACAAATCATGCTTAGTTAACATAGATATGCCAATATGCACTCCGCTCCTCTTTGAGTATCAAAGTGATTAGCATTGCACCAACTCCTTTTTATCCCTATATAAAATTGATCTAAAAGGTCTATTTCCTCTGCATGTCCATAACCTACTCAGTAATTTCTTGTTTCCAGGAGACTGATAAGTGCTCTCTTTCTGGAGCAGTGTCCATGTGCAACCCGTTTGATTTGGTAATTGCAGATGAAGATTTCCACAAAGGGTTCAACAACATCTATGATAGAGCACTTGCTAACTCTCTCAGGGCCATATTTAAGAAGTATACCTTATTGTTCACCTTTCCTCCAATCTAATTAGTTTCACGCCTCTTTTCAAACACTTAATTTTTTTGGAACTTACCAAAATTTAGGCATGCGCTGCTTTTTGAAGGACTGGACGGCGAATACAACATACCAAAGGCAGCCAATGCAAAAACCGTTAGAGATTTTGATGAAGGGCTAACCCGAGGTTAGCAGTGACCTCAATCTGAAATGATATATTTTTAGTTTCTACCATTGGCACACTACACTTAAAAGACACTTCAATTGTGGCAGTTTCATTTGGTTTCAAGTCAGTGGATGATTATTACTCGAACTCAAGCAGCTCAGATTCCATCAAGAATGTTTCCATACCCTTATTATGCATACAGGTGAAGCTACCAGTTCTTTATGCTGCACTAGTGCATTCGGAAACAACAACAACTATCTAACTACTTCGGTTAAGATTATGCCAATATGCTATTATGATTTACTTAGAACTATGACTAAAGGTTTACTTGAAGCTGTTAAAATAGTGAACCAGGAATATGGAAATGCACACTAATTCATGGCCTTTTGGCCTTATAATCAAAATGCAAGCTGGAGATACATTTCAATGCTTCTCAGTGTCTTGCAATCTTAGAAGCTTAAGTCGATCAGAGTTGGTACTATAAGTGGGATGTGACATCACAAGACATTTTTTAGATAGCACCAGACATGATATTTCACTCCTTAAGCTGCATATGTTGCTTCAAATTGATAGTTCGAAATTCATACCATGATCATGCAATACGCAAACAAGTAATACATGAAGACCCAATTCACATTCATGGGCTGTACAGTGACTTCAAAATTACTACCACCTGTTTTGTACACAAGTCTGTTAGTAGGTTTTTTAAAGCACCACTACCTTTTGGTGTCAAGTCACCATGAAAGTAATGCCATACATTGATATATTGGACATGTTCAGTTTGCACTTTTGTATAAAACTTTAATGCTAGCTCTGTTATGTGCAGGCAGCTAATGATCCAATTGCACCATCTAGGGGAATTCCTAGAGAAGATATCAAGGTATTTTCTGATTGCAGTACACACTCCTTTCTCACCTATTGGTATCTTGCATGACCGAATTCGGGCAACATACCAACATGTCTGCTTCATAACTACTGCTGATATTGGCCCTGAAACGACTTAAAAGGGTCTTGTTTTTTTCTATTATTTCAGGCAAATCCGAACTGTCTACTGATAGTCACACCACAGGGTGGTCATCTTGGATGGGTAGCAGGTGACGAAGCTCCATTTGGATGTCCTTGGACTGATCCCATAGTAATGGAGTTTCTAGAACATGTTCAGAACGAAAAGAGCTCAACTACCAAGAATAGCAACCAATATGAGCAGCAGAGTGTTCCACAGACATCAGGACCCCATGTGTCCGTGCATGTACAGAGATAGTGAAGACCGCCATTTTCAGAATGGTTGAAGTTGTAGCATACGCATAGTTAGGCCTTCAGATTCTGTTCTGTAGCCGAAATGTGCTACATTGCTCCACAAGGCAAAGGTATATGGTTGATTCTATGCCCTCCGTTTGGTTCCTTAGCATGCAGCTTCATTTTTTTTCTCTGTTCTTCTATTGATACGTTCTAAATTTCTTACCTCTGCAGGTTCTACCTTCGGCAGCTTGTGAACACCTAAAATATGGTGTTGGTAATCTATTGCTGGCTCTCAGGTTACTGAAATTTCGACCTGGAGCATTTATTTTCCATTTGAAAGGCATGTTGTATGAAACTGTATCATGTTGTATGTAGTATTCCAACCACATTCATCCATGTAAGTAGGCCTATCCTATAAGTGTTGTCATACTAATCCCATGGGTATAGACCTATTCGCCTACACACAGGCTGAACACTTGAACAGCATAGTTCCAAAATTACCGCTGAAACCACCAAGTTTCTAACCGTGTTTTTGAGCGGCAACTTTGGACACCTCAAAACTGGAACACTAGTGTAGCTTGAACAGATGATCAGAAGGTAAGAGTCTCCCCTCCCCCCAATCCCAACACATCACAATCAGTACGCAACTACGCATGCCTTGTCATTATGTTTGGGTTATGTTTTGGTTGTACTGGAGTTCGGAAAGGAAAGTTCAACGGACAAGTATGTTATGTTTAAACGCTGCTTCACCCTAGGTTTTGGGGCTTCGTCAAGGATTGGATGAGTCTCCATGCCCTCGATCTCCGAAATTGGGCAACTCTCTCAATCAAATCTTGGTGGCACAAGATGTCGGGAACAAGGGTGTGTTCTGCAACAAGCGCGCGGGTGCCAATCTTTTTAGTGAAATCATGCCAGGAGAGTTGTACCAGATGTAATCTTTTATTTTTGTTGAGCAAGCTCCTTAATTAATAGACAGGGGCGAAGTCTTTATCGTCGTTTCAAAAAGAATTTAAATGTTTCGAATCTATCCATTCACTGGAGAAATCTCAACCAGCTGATCAAGCATGCCAATCTAGAACCAAGCGATCAGCTGGTTCTCTTCTCATATCAACATCGAGTTTCTCCTTGCAACCTTGCTTCTCCTTATGAAAACACTACCATCGGTATCAGACCGAGTGAAGTGTCTAGTCGAGCTAGGCAGTCCTAGTCGGCCACGAACAATTCCTACTCGTGGATAACATGACTCTTATATAAATTAGAATATCTGGACGCTTCTGATCTGGTCTCAGCGCGCGTCGCTCTCTCTCGGTCAGTGACAGTGCGTCGTTTCCACCACCCGTTCGGCCGCCGGGCCACGCATCCAGAACTTCCTTTTCGTCGTCGCCGAACCGTCCTCTCCCCCGGTGACAGCCGCGCGCCTCCCTCCCGCGTCATTTTCCCGCTGCCCTTTTCCTCGTCTTTGAGCGGAGCTCCGCGCGACGGTGCGCCGAGACGAACGAATGATCGATCGACACGCTCGGTGGCGTCCAAAGGAGCAACAATTGACTACAGATCGCACCCCGTGGTGCGGCGACAGCGGCTTGCGAGCTTTGCCCCCGACGACGGCGACGTCTCTCTTGTCGTCCATTCCATCCCGGGGCCCGGGCGCATCGTCCGTTCGTGCTGTGCTGGATCCATGGCCTGCAGTAACACGAGCGCGAGAACACAAGAACGGCTGCTCAGCGAGGAGCGGCAGCGCCGGCGCACTTCTAGAGGTTGAAGATGAAGGACATCTTAAAAAATTTGTTGTAATTTTCCGTTTTGTTGAGATGGTTTATACTGTTTGATGTTTATCTTAATGCTGGGGTGCTGATTCATTCTAGGCGGGTAACTGTAGTTTTGTTTCGAGCGACGGCGCGCGCGATATGAACCGTACATGAGTGACACACCCAGATCGACGCGGCACGTCGGAGCGGCCTGCGGCCATTTACACGGACACTCGACGAAGACAACGACCGTCTACCGGCCGGCGGCCGCGCGCATGCATGTAGATTGCATCGCTTCTTCTCTGTTTGCCCCGGCCGCTTGCATCCCTCCCTAGGCTGCCTGCTGATATTTCTTCTACCACTACATCTAACCCGATTGATGTGGTCGCCGGAGCCCGGATCGATCAGCCGGCTGAGCGAGCTCGCAACAACTAAGACGTACGTACATATACAGGCACACGAGACGAGTACACAGAGATTTATGCAGATCGCTGATTCACGCTACCGCGTTCCACTCCAGCACAGGCCATGTCGTCTCCCACAGCTCCGGCGTGGCGCAGAACGGCTCCTGAAGTCCACCCCCGTACGCCAGGTGGTCGTCCTCGTACCATCCCGCGGCCGAGTCCTCTGAGACGTCCGCCTCCGTCGCCCCGCTCTCCACGAGGCAGCAAACGTTATTCCTCTTGTCGTCGTCCACCTCGGCGACGGCGCCGCCGTCGGAGCTGGCGCTCTGGTCTTGCCGCTCGTTCAGCCTCCCCTTCAGCTCTTCCAGCTGCGGACCGACCGAGCAGACATAGTTAGCATCATGCGAGCTACTCGATCGACACGATCATGGAGGATGGCATGCATATGCATGTACCTGCGCGGCGAGCGTGAGCTTGTCCTGCTTGAGCGCCTCGACCCGGGCGCGGAGGTCGTCGTAGTGTTCCCGCAGCTCGGCGAAGTCCTGCTCGAGCTGCTTGGACCGCCACCGCGCGCGCTTGTTCTGGAACCAGATGGCCACCTGCCGCGGCTGCAGCCCCAGCTCCCGCGCCAGCGCCGCCTTCTCCCGGGGCTCCAGCTTGGCCCGCCGTGACTGGAACGTGCTCTCCAGCGACCGCACCTGCTCCTCCGTGAACCGCCGCTTCCTCTCCCCGCCGCCGCTCAGCTGCGGCTGCTGCAGGAACTGGCCGTGCCCGTCGTCGGCGTCTACCGGCGGGGCGCCGAACATGTAGAACTGGCAGTCGCTCTCCATTGCGTAGCCGTCGTGCGCGGTATCGAATCGGCAAAGACGGACTCCACTTAAACTTAAGCTAGCGCAGCCGCAGGCGTGCTGTAGTGTTGCTGGGGAGGTGGTGCTCCGGCCGGGTTTTATACCGGCGCACGAGCCCCGGCCGGCGGGATGCTCACACGTGGCGCCACGCTTCCCGACCAAAGCTCGTAGGCCCTCCATCGCTTTACGCGGAGTGCCAGGTGTTAGCGCGTCGGGCCAGTGGGCCGAGCCCGGATGCACGGAATGGTTATCCGTCTCGAGATTGGTTTGGGCTCTACCGCCGCGCCGGACACGTGGTGCGCGCGCCATAGCTGGAGTGCGAGATCCTCTCTCGTTTTGGCAAGAACTTTGTTCAACAAGAAAGGTTCGACGAATGGCTCGATTCTTGAGAGGCCAGTCGGCATAGCCACGTCAATCTTCAAATCAAAGGCTACGTACGTAGGAGCTATGCTAGCTAGGTAGACAGCGTCCATGTCGATAGGCCCAGCTTCTCCCGAAAGATATGCCGATGTGGCTGGGAGGCTTGTCACGTTAGAGCAAGTACAATAGAGTCCAGTCAGCTGACTATAAGACATTAAATAATATATTTTAGATGAGTTGGAGGAGAGAGAAGAGGAGAGAGAAGAGAGGTGGGCTACTATGCAATAGCCAGCTTCTTAGACGTGCTCCTAGGCACCTTGTGAGAGTGAAAGGTGGGTCATATATTAGTAAAGTACTACATTCTTATAGCCAACTATTATACATGTTAGATATATGATGACTACAAATGATATGACATCTTGTTATAGCCAACAGTTGGCTATACTATTGGAATTGCTCTTAGACCAAGTACAATAAGTTAGCTGACTATAAGGATTAAAATAATATATTTATGTCTAGTTGGAGAAGAGAGAAGAGGTGAGAGAATGTAAGTGGGCTCTCATGCAAGAGCTAGCTCTAGCACGTGCTTCTAGGCAAGTTGTGCCAATGACGGGTGGGTTATCCATCAAGAAAATAGTGCATTCTTATAGTCAACTATTATACTTATTGGTTACAAGTTGGCTATAGATAACATGATATCTTGCTTATAGCCAACAACATGCTAGACTATTGGAGTTGCTCTTACCCAGGGACTCGCCGTTCTCTTGCTTTAGAGATGTCTGCTCTAGGTAGGGGTGTCTGATACTCGTAGATTGCTTGATCGAATGAGATTCGGTGTGTACTTATATTTTTAGTGCGCGGCTTTAGGAGGGAGTGCCGCGAAGTCAGTTTGGCTGTTGTTATAATAGGACATGTTGGTTTTCGATTACATGGAAAAGATAGTTACGAAGAATGTCATGGCGGCTGAGATGTGAGATCTAGTAATGGCAGACTAGGAGAAATTTGCTTGGTGTTTCACTTCTTGCAGCAGCGGCATCGACAAATGAGTGGCAATTCGGAGGAGTACATAGACGCGAGAACCCAATGCCTGACTTTAATTAGTCATGACTCACAATGTTCTTGTTGAAGGCATTGTTTTGAGAAGGTGGAATTTGCTCCAGAGTGAAAGTTCGAGATCTGATCTTAATTGGTTGTGTCTATCAATAGCTTTCTTAAAGACATTGTTTTGTGAGCTCCGAGTGTTGTCTTGGCAATGGTTTGTGTCGCAGTTACAAGGTTTTGATCACCATAGCAGGATCTTTTGTTTTTATTTGTTCCTTTTCTTTTTTATAGTAGGGTTGTGTGCATCCGTAATATCTTTAGGACATTTCATTGTTGCACAGCCTATGTGCAATTGGTATCTGCGTGATATCAATATATTTCCTTTGTCGAAAAAGCTAAGGGGTAGCCGTGCCATGAATTAACTGCTCGATGGAGAGCTGAAATTGTGTGGAGGTCACATGTTTATCCTTGGATTACAATTGTTAGAGTTAGAAAGCTCAGGGCTCAACCAATTTGGGACACGAATTTTTTTCGTTTTGGTTCGTTTCAATCGGCCGGGACATCTTTGTCCGTTTAGGTTGGCGGGCAGCCCAGTGGCTCGACACATTTGGTTCGGCCTGGCCATTTTGATTGATTTTTCTCTTTTATTAACTCAAATGGCTCTTATGTATTAAAAACATAATGATGCAACCAAATAAATTTAAGTAGCGTACATCCAAATATACCTAGCCCACATGTGTAGTTCACAGTTAAACAAACAAAATTATATGGGATGATCGATGACTATTTCTCGTGGTCTACCAATGACCATTGATGCTCAACCAAATCCATTTGACGACGATTGTGAATGTGGCGATCACGGAATTTAGTGTGCACATGGAGAAACTCCTAAAACGTAGAAGCCCAGGCGCTGGCTCAACCAACTCGCATTGAAGTTGTCATCTTTGGTCATGGATGCATGTAGCATCCCGCTCTAGCTCAACGATCATGTTGTGCATGATCACACAAGCGGTCATCACCTCCCACATGGTCTCAAGGTTCCATATTTTAGCAGGGTGACGAAAAATAACCCACAAAGATTGGAGCACATCAAATTCCCGCTCCATATCTTTTTCGCAAGCCTCTTACTGTTTCACAAACCTCTTCTCTTTCTCGGTTGCAGACTCATGGATAGTCTTCACAAGTGTGGCCCAATTAGGATAGGTGTCATCAACTGGATAATATGGCTTGTCGTGTGTATTTTCATTCATCTCATAGTGAACCACTGTAGCATTGCATTTTACAAGCCTGGAGAATACCGAAGACCGATGTGCATGATATGCAACAAGGTTGTGTTGGAGGAGGGAGAGGAGAGAGTTTGTTCCTGCTTGCTTGTGTGCCACTGATAATTACGGTCACGAATGGGTTGCCATGGCCAGCATGGTTTGTTTGCGTCATGCCGCTGGGTTGGGGTTTTGCCTTTCCCATGTTCGTTTGACTTGGTCCACATGAGATGCCTTATCTCATGTCCGACAAACGACAAGACGCCGGCATCGCCTCCTCTGCCGAGTCGGGGGTAGTACTACATGTCGTCGTCAACTTGTTCTTCGGTGGGCGGCCGACGTCGCCCTACCTATGGCGGCTCAGGCCGGCCTTGTCGTCGCCGAGGTCAACGAAAAGGCCGAGGCACCGTGCATGCTCCCACGCCTCCTTGTTTTCCTCGGCCTTGAACCACGCCAACGAAAACTCAAGGCTCGCTGGTGGTACATCCTCGAAGCAGGTGCACATGGCCATCCTTAAGCATGAGAACTCCTCCAAGTCGTCATCGTCGCAGAGTGCAATCTAGCTCACGAAAGACACTGACGGTTGCCACTCTAGCTCCTCATGCTTCACCGCGCATGGTGTCGATCTCCTTCTTCGGCTTAACGAGGTGTAGGCAGCCGCGTGGCGGCAACTATGGACGCGGAGCCCGCGGTTCACGGATGAGAAAGGTGATGGGATTCGTAGCATAGAAAACAAAAAAATTCCTACTGCAAGAACAAAACCAAGCCAAGATGCAATCTAGAAGATGGTAGCAACGAGGGGATCACGAGACTAACCCTTGAAGATTTCCAAAGCCTACGAGATTAGATCTCGTTGTTGCAGAAGATGATCACCTGCCGCTTTCAAAAGCGCGTAGAAGATCTTGACAGTGCCACAGTCGGGCAACACCTCTGTACTCGGTCACATGTACGGTGTTGATGACGACGTCCTTCTCCCCGTTCCAGCGGGCAGCGGATGTAGTAGATCCTCCTCGGAATTCCGCCAGCACAACGGCGTGGTGGCGGCGGTGGTGGAGAAATCCTGCAGGGCTTCGCCGTAGCCGTGCAAGAGAGAGGAGGAGGAAGGGGCAGCTAGGGTTTGGGGAGAGGGGGCAAGGGATGCGACTTGTGCACCTCTTGGGGCTCCCCTTGCCCTCCTTTTATAGGTGGAAAAGTTCCTTGGGTTGTCCAAGACCTGCCCCCAAAGTTTGGGAGAGTTCCGGTAGGTTTCTGTCAGCCGAAACCTACTAGAACTAGGACTCTTTTGCCAAATCCGAATCTGCTTTAGGAGAAACTTCTTAACCCTTAAGGAAAACATGGATACACCTATTATGGAACCCTCCAGACTTCCTTAGACAGCCCGGGTCGTCCCGGACACTTCCGGAACCTTCCACAATATTCCGAACTATTCCGGTCCTTCCAAAACCTTCTAGAAGCTCCGGTCAAAACACCGGACTTTTTCCGAACCCGGAAAATGACCTCCCATATATGAATCTTATTCTCCGGACCATTCCGAAACTCCTCGTGATGTCTTGGATCCCGTCCGAGACTCCGAACAAAATTCGAACTCCATTCCATATTCCATATCTACTTAAAACGACATCAAACCTTAAGTGTGTCACCCTACGGTTTGTGAACTATGCAGACATGGTTGAGACTTCTCTCCGACCAATAACCAATAGCGGGATCTGGAGATCCATAATGGCTCCCACATATTCAACGATAACTTAGTGATCGATTGAACCATTTACATACGATACCGATTCCCTTTGTCACGCGATACTCTACTTGTCCGAGGTTCGATCATCGGTATCACGATACCTTGTTCAACCTCGTTACCGACAAGTACTCTTTACTCGTACCGTGGTATATCATCTCTCGTGAACTATTCACATGCTTGCAAGCTAATCAGACGATATTTCAGCGAGAGGGCCTAGAGTATATCTATCCGTCATCGGGATGGACAAATCCCACTCTTGATCCATATGCCTCAATTCACACTTTCCAAATACTTAATCACATCTTTATAACCACCCATTTACGAAGTGGCGTTTGATGTAATCAAAGTACCCTTCCAGCATAAGTGATTTACATGATCTCATGGTCGAAGGACTAGGTAACTATGTATCGAAAGCTTATAGCAAATGAACTTAATGCCGTGATCTTATGCTACGCTTAATTGGGTGTGTCCATTACATCATTCATCAATGACATAACCTTGTTATTAATAACATCCAATGTTCATGATCACGAAACCATGATCATCTATTAATTAACAAGCTAGTTATACAAGAGCCTTACTAGGGACTCCTTGTTGTTTACATAACACACATGTATCAATGTTTCGGTTAATACAATTATAGCATGGTATGCAAATATTATCATAAACACAAAGATATATTATAATAACCATTTTATTATTGCCAAAACTCCAACAGTCTCCCACTTGCACTAGAGTCAATAATCTAGTTTACATTTGTAAAGATATAACACCTTGGCCTTCCGGTGCTTTATCATGTTTTGCTCACGGGAGATGTTTTAGTCAACGGATCTGACATGCTCAGAAACGTATGTATTTTTTAATTCATTTGCGTCTCAACGCATCACTCATTTTCCAAATGAGTCGGCATTAAGTATGTTTGGTCTTCTGGTGGAACCTTAATTCCGCGGTCTGAAATATGTCACTAATATTGTCATACACAATATAGCTTCAAAGTTCTGACACTATCGGAACTACACCAAGTTCTCAAAGAACTCTTCGACTTAAACATCCTCAATCATTGTCAAAACAATGACATACTCTACCTTCATTTGTAGAATCCGTCACAATATTTAGTACTCATCTAAATCTAGTATAGATTTCTTCTAGCTCATTGTGCTACCTTTTAATCAACACTTATCCTAATTGAGATTTGAAATTTATTTTTATATGTGACCAAACTAATATCGGTGCAACACCTTACATCGATTTGTTTGTCATTACCCCATATAAAACAATATATATATATATCCTTGGTTCTTCTAAAGTACACAGGGATATTCTTACTGTTTGTCCAATGATCATCACATGAATCATTCTGGTATATGATCCTAACCTTTTAGAGCACACGACATCTGATTTTGTACATATTATTCGTGATCTAAAATCACTCATGTGTTTTTACTCATCGAGTGTCAAATACACTCAAGTCTTGTTAAACCTTCACATGAAAAGAACACCTTCTTAATATTTCTATGTTGAACTACTTCAATATCCATTCTATGTACTTTGATTTAAACTTATTATGTGTTTCAATCTATCTTCATAGATCTTGACACTAAATATGTTTCAGTCCATATTCTTTCATTGAAGTTAATTCTCAATGAAACTTTTTATAATCAAGTATATAATTACATCATTTATAACCAACTATATGTCATCTACATAGAGTATTATAAATATGTCTCAGCGCTCCCACTTAATTTCTTGCGAATGCAAGCATCTTCATCGTTTCTGAGGAAATCAAAAACTCTTTGACTTTTTCATCCGGTGAAGATTCCAACTCCGCGATACTCACTTCATCCAATTGAAGTTCGTATACCTATCTAGTATTCCACGGACTAGCAAAACTCTTGGTTGTATCTTGTATACACCTTTAATACACACTTCTGCTAAGTAATGTATTTTGCCATCCTACTATCATATCTCATAAAAGAAATATGTAGCGATTACTAGAATAATCCACATAGACTATAAGCATTGCTACGGAAGATCTAATCTTATCGTAGTCAACTTTTTGAACTTTGTCGTAAACAACTTTTCAACAAGTCAAGCTTCTTCAAAGATATTTCATCCAAGTCCATCAATTTTATAGATTCATTTACTTTCAAAAAGTATTCATATATCTTGGATTTCATGGCGCATAGCCATTTTAACGGAGTCAGAGCCCATCATAACTTCTTTGTATGTAGTTGGTTTATCATTGTTCAAAATCAATCATTTATCCACAAATCATTTATTTGATCACAAAGTAAACCATACCTACAAGGTTCAATAGGTACTTCGATCTCCATGGCTAAAACACTTTCTAGTCATGGGAGCCATGATCGTCGTGGCCGCTTCCGGAACAAATTTCCGATGCTGCGCTACTCTGATCATTATGCTCAGGTTCATAAACCTTATCAAGTTCTATTGTCCTCCCACTCAAACACTTCGCTAGAAAACAATTTCTTGGAAATAAGCAAGTAACATTAACAAACACTTTTGTCTTTTACTTCATAGTGGAAAGAATTCCCAATTCTGGGATAACAACAAAGACATTCATCAGGTTTTGGTTGTAAACTTATTTACTTATACCAAATTTTAAGAAAGGACTATTAGGGTTTATACCCATGCCACAACTCGTATGGTGTCATTTCAACGGATCATGATGATGCTCTATTCAGTGTAAAAGCGGTAGTCTCTAAAGCATAATCTGAAGGAGATATGCCCTAGAGGCAATAATAAAGTGGTTATTATTTATATCTTTATGTTTATGATAAATGTTTATATATCATGCTATAATTGTATTAACCGAAACATTAGTACATGTGTGATATGTAGACAAACAAAGAGTCCCTAGTATGCCTCTTAACTAGCTTGTTGATTAATGGATGATTAGTTTCATAATCATGAACATTGGATGTTATTAATAACAAGGTTATATCATTGTATGAATGATGTAATGGACACACCCAATTAAGCGTAGCATAAGATCTCGTCATTAAGTTATTTGCTATAAGCTTTCGATACATAGTTACCTAGTCCTTATGACCATGAGATCATGTAAATCACTTATACCGGAAAGGTACTTTGATTACATCAAACGCCACCGCGTAAATGGGTGGTTATAAAGGTGGGATTAAGTATCCGGAAAGTATGAGTTGAGGCATATGGATCAACAATGGGATTTGTCCATCCCGATGACGGATAGATATACTCTCGGGCCCTCTCGGTGGAATGTCGTCTAATGTCTTGCAAGCATATGAATAAGTTCATAAGAGACCACATACCACGGTACGAGTAAAGAGTACTTGTCAAGAGACGAGGATGAACAAGGTATAGAGTGATACCGAAGATCAAACCTCGGACAAGTAAAATATCGCGTGACAAAGGGAATTGGTATCGTATGTGAATGGTTCATTCGATCACTAAAGTCATCGTTGAATATGTGGGAGCCATTATGGATCTCCGGATCCCGCTATTGGTTATTGGTCGGAGTGAGTACTCAACCATGTCCGCATAGTTCACGAACCGTAGGGTGACACACTTAAAGTTGGATGTTGAAATGGTAGAACTTGAATATGGAATGGAGTTCGAATATTTGTTCGGAGTCCCGGATGAGATCCCGGACATCACGAGGAGTTCCGGAATGGTCCGGAGAATAAGATTCATATATAGGAAGTCATATTCCAAGTTTGGAAATGATCCGGTGCATTTATGGCAGGTTCTAGAAGGTTCTAGAAAAGTCCGAAGAAATCACCATGGAAAGTAGAGTCCCGGAGGGACTCCACCTTGCATGACCAGCCAACCCTAAAGGGGAGGAGTCCAAGGTGGACTCCCCTAGGGTGGCCGGCCAACCCACCTCAAGGAAAGGTGGGAGTCCCACCTTGGGTAGGACTCCCTCCTTGAGTAGGTTTCCCACATATGGGAGGTTTTAGTGTTGGGGTCTTATTCGAAGACTTGGACTAGAACTCTTGGTGCTTCCACCTATATAATGAGGGGCATAGGAGAGGGGGCTGACCACTTCAAGCCTCAGCCTTGGCCGCACCCCTTAGAGGGCCGGCGCCCAACCCCTCTCTCTCCCCAAACCCTAGCGGTCTCTCTCCTCCACCACACCCCGCACGCTTAAGCGAAGCTCCGCCGGATTTCTCCACCACCACCGACACCACGCCGTCGTGCCGTCGGATTCAAGAGGAGCTACTACTTCCGCTGCCCGCCGGAACGGGGAGGTGGACGTCGTCTTCATCAACAACCGAACGTGTGACCGAGTACGGAGGTGCTGCTCGTTCGTGGCGCCGAAGCGATCGTGATCAAGATCTTCTACGCGCTTTTGCAAGCGGCAAGTGAACGTCTACCGCAGCAACAAGAGCCTCATCTTGTAGGCTTTGGAATCTCTTCAAGGGTGAGACTCGATACCCCTTCGTTGCTACCGTCTTCTAGATTGCATCTTGGCTTGGATTGCGTGTTCGCGGTAGGAAAATTTTTGTTTTCTATGCAACGTTATCCTACAGAGTGGTATCGCAGCCGTGTCTATGCATAGATGGTTGCACGAGTAGAACACAATGGTTTTGTGGGCGTTGATGCTCTTGTTATCTTTAGTTTGAGTACTTTGCATCTTTGTGGCATAGTGGGATGAAGCGGCTCGGGCTAACTTTACATGACCGCGTTCATGAGACTTGCTCCTCGTTCGACATGCAACTTGTATTGCATAAGAGGCTTTGCGGGTGTCTGTCTCTCCTACTATAGTGAAGATTCAATTTACTCTTCTATTGACAACACTAGTATCACCGTTGTGCACTACAAGAAAAGTTCTGATAGACAACGTCTCAAAATCGTCCGCTAAGGGGTATTTTTCGTCGCCTATGGGCCTAACCCG
>NC_061509.1:155077334-155161481 GCF_022539505.1 Lolium rigidum
TGCGGTAGGAAATTTTTTGTTTTCTATGCAACGAACCCCATCAGACTGCCACTTCCATTTCCGCGGCACGTGGCTTCGACGGTATAGGCACACTGCAAGCACTCAACCGCCATCCAACGGAGCATCGCATGTTGGACGACACCATGTATCTCCTCTCATACATGCGACATGCCTCCCATTCGAGGAGGTAGCGGCGACTGAAGAAATTAGCCATGCGTGGTCACCTTCGTACCGCTCGACCATGGCGAGAAAGGGTGAGCTTTTTCGGTGTTCGGTTTTCTTTTGGTGGCAAGGAGCATCAATGGTGAGCAGCGAGTAATCGAGTGGGGTGAGCACAGGGGCGAGAAGGGCTAGATAAAGGTGAGGAACGGGAATGATGATGAGGCGTGCGCAGCAAGAAAGCACTGGAAGGAGCGGGAAGTGCCATGGCTCACAAGTACAACGCCGCGTGCCCGTCGATTGGACTGGACAACTCGCCTGAAAAGCCTGTGTGGTAGCAGTGCCATTAAGTTGGCATGTGAAATCAAGCCTTAGGAGGCAATGGGTTCAGTGTGGCTATCAGGTGGGGCCGATGGAATAAGTCGTTGCACACGTTCATCCGACGCTCTAGTCATTGACAACTTCCGCTAGTTTGATCTACGAGGGTATGATCTGTTAACGTCCCTCTTGCATATTATCTTGGTTTTATGTGTAGGGTTATTTTATGATTTCTGTATGTGTTTTCCAGTAGTACACGTACCCCACCTCGTGGCCTGGGCACCTAGGATGGTCGACACACGATACTATGAGTCGCTACCATTGCTGTTGGCGTGCCCGCACTTGCCAACGGAGGAGGAGGCCAAGACCCACCGGAGGGCGAGGACCTCGACTACGAGCTCGTGCCGCTGACGGAGGAGATGGCTATCGCGCGCGCCATCAAGCTCTCCAAGGAGGAGGAGCTCGCGAAGTGGAATGGCCACGAGGAGGCCATCCAACTCCCGCAGAAGGCCGCGACGGCGCCGACACCTCCCGCACCGGAGCAGCTGTTACAGCCTCCTTCGGTAGCCAATGTGTGGCCGCCACCACATGTCTCCATCGACATCGACGGCGAGGAGTATAAGTTGTATGTAGCTCCACCTCCGCACACCATTATCCGTTGGTTTAAAAATGTACAACATGGACTTTTGGGCCCCAACTATATTTAAATTATGTTTAATTTTTATTCCATGTCTACTTTTTTGTGGTTTGATGCCATTTAGACCGCTACCACCCGCATATGGATACGAGCATTTTCCTATCCACGGGCCAACATAAACGGACGGAAAAGGATCGATTATTGTCCCAAATGCGGTGGCTTGCTGGAGATAGGCCTGGAATTCGATCTAAGCTGGCTCGGCTCACTAAAGCTCGGTCAACTAGCGAGTTAGTTTGACTCAACTCGTTTAACAACCGAATTTAGATTTAAAATTTGGCTCGACTCGCAAAACTTGCGAGTAGCTCACTAGTAGCTCGTCAGCAACTATCATAAGGAAAATGTATAATATACGATGCATTTCTTTCTCATTATTTAGGCATAAATGATGCACAATAATCATTACAAATATGGTACCGAAAAAATATGCCGATAAACCACAACAATTAATAATTATATCAGAAAAATAATATTCTAAGATCATTAGACAAGGCATAAACCATACTATTAATCAGAAACATTGCAATGCAAGTCAACGAACCATAAGTGTACTTGAGTTATCACATAGCACAAGCTTCATTGACTAGATTATACAAGCTAATATGTATTTTTTACTAAGGTAAACGAGCTACCCGTGAGCTAGATGAACTAGGCTCGTTTAGCTTAAATTCGTTTAATAATAAAAGTTGAAACTTAACTCATCTCAGTTTACGTCAACTTCGAGTCGAGGCTAATTAAGTATTAAGTGCATTCGCAAAAAAAAAAGTATTAAGTTAGCTCAGGAGTTTCGAGTTTTAATTTCAAGCTTAGCTGGAGATGCCCAGATATGTAACTGACGTTTCTTACTTATTTTTCTCGAAGCAGGCCGGTCGGATATGCTTGAGATAACTACTGGTACTATAGGTTGAGTCATCGCTCACTTACCGACTTACCCCGTACGTACGTAGCCCAGAACCGTGGTCTCCAGATCCCTTTGGCGCCTTGTGCAGCTACAGAGCCCAAACCAAAACCCTGTGGGACTTGGTAGTCTACAAACTCGCTGCAGTAAACCATTTCGATACGCTGGCAAAACGCAACACCGGCCAGCGTGTAAACGCACTCTGCGACGGCTTCGGCTCCGGCTCCGGCCGAGGGCTTCGGCGCTGACACGTCGTCGTCGTTCGTAGGTCACGAACAGCGATTAAGGATGATGACCTGTCGCGGTGAAAACGAACGGTGGATGGCGCAGAGACGGAGGCTCGCGCGCGCGACGACGGCGACCGGCGGCTTTGGCCCGGCCGAGAACGTGGCGGAGCGCGGGTGGCGATCCAAGAGCAGGCAGGGTCGACGTCGCGCGCGGTGCGGTGGTCGACGCCTTGATGGCGGCCAGGAGCCCCAGCGCTCGGGCGCGTGGCCGCGGGCTCGGTCCCTTTTATCGGCTAGCACAAGTGAGTTTTCTAATCGGCTTGCGTAACAGCTTTTGTCAATTAACCACGTGGTTCGTAAAATATCATGGCATCACGATGTGACGCTCATAGCGTTATAATAACCTCCGTTCAACATTCTAGTCTAAAATTACTCTGAAATAATCTACATTTCAGCTTCTAGTTAACAACATCACTGAAAGCAAAGTGATTTTGCTCTTTTTATGAAAGATATTATCTTCAACGTAGATTGAATTGATTGTTTACTAGCATAATACCCGTGCGTTGCTACGGCTCATGAAATAATAAATAATTTTCTGAAATTAATTATTTAGAAGATTTCATATTCACTGCGAGTAAGAATTTTATTTTTCGGCATTCAATTTGGACGACCCTCTTTTTCATCTCGTCCAGCAACAGTGATTCGTTGCTCAATCAACCAATCTGATTCGACCCTCAATCAAGTGAGCGATCTGATTTTGCACACATTTTTTTTACTTTCAATCTCGGAATACCTGTATGTTGCCACGTGACAACAAAATTTATGCAATGCCTTGTTTAGATGTATGTAGTCAACCTTGGAATTAAATTAGATGGGAATATAGGAAACTGAGTTGGAAAAGAAATACCCAACCTTGGAATTAAATTAGATGGGAATATAGGAAACTGAGTTGGAAAAGAAATACCCTCCAATGAAAATTTGTCATCAAATTCAATTCATGTTTGATGTACAAACCTATGAATTGGAAGTTTTGTTGAGTTTGGACAATATACATTTGTCTGGTACATGTACATAAAATAGTCGTGTTTATATTATAATGTTTTGAAAATAATCAAAATAAGTCAAAACATAAACATAAGTATAAAAACATCATGAAAGATACAAACGGGACCACAAACAATGCACAGCTCGATCGGTCAATTGGTAAATCCTAGTTCGTTCGGTAATTGGTGTGAAAGAACATGGCATGCTATTTGCGCTCCAATAGACGGACCAAAAAAATGCCTTGGCGATGAACATGAAGAAGAAAAAATAACATTTGGTTTATAGCTGTCTCCTCCTATCATATCATTGGGATGTCAAATTTCAGGCCACATGCACAACAAAAGATCTGTTTTGTATTCTCGACAAGCAAAGTATCTGTATCAATCACCTCACTACTGGATGGATTGATTCGTCATATGTCCTTGCCGTCGCTTGCAGATGCGCTGCGGCGGGACGGGTACTCTGACGCTGAGGACGACCGCCTGCGCGCGTTGCTAGGTGAGTACAGTCTGGCCTCGTTAACTGGGATACACGGATGCCCCGCACACGCGCCGGAGATGTACAGCTCCGCTGCAGTTTCTTCCGTGGCCGGATTCCCCTCCCTCTTCCTGGTCGATCTAATGTTAGTGGTGGCCGTCCGACGAGCGGGCCACGGAGGAGGACAAGGAGAGGGTGAGGAAGGCTGGGAATTGGAGAGGGAGAAGAGGGTGGAGGATCTTAACAGTGCCGGCGCCGGTTTAGCGGTCTCCCTTGCGGGAGGAGCTACCGAGCGAAGCTCTTGTCTCCTTTTTTTTTCTTTTTGTCGAAGCGTTACCTTCTCCCGCGAGGCCGGGCGGACACGCGCGAGGGTATTTTTGGGCCCATAAAAAACAAGATAAACCGGTCCATGTGTTACTTTGGCCCATATGTGACACCAGGCAGTCACATATTACAATTTAATAGTAAAGATATATCTAAGTAGTACTAATAAATATTTTTATCTCGTTTTTTCTATAATAATGTAGAATAAATTAGAGAGGATGGAGTACTATTTGTATGTAAAAATTAATGATGGAGTGTCGCCAAAGAATGTAGTATCTCTTAATCTTCTGCTCCATTTATATATATTAACTTGTCTAAATTGGCATGTATGAACAACGATTTTCGGTATGCAGATACATAAAAATCAAAATAAAATTAAGACATCCTTTATAGACGGAGGGAGTACATAGACTGAGGTAGTTGGTTTTAAGAGGTGAGTTCCAACATGATGTAAACCCTATTTTTTTTGGATCCACGCACGAAGCTCCTCATGTGCGGCTCGAGGGATTCCAAGCCTACCACCTCTAGCCCCTCACCTCCACTAGTCGCTCCCTTCTTGAAGGAGTCGTTGGGATGTGTGTATGCTCCTCCACTTTGGAGAACTCCGGGGGAAACCTCATATCCCGCCTGGGATCAGGCGAGGATGGCATCACACCACTCGTTCTTCGAGTCGAAGCCGATTTGAGGGTCTCTGGTAACTGGTGGCCGGTTGATGCATGCTGGGTCACGAGGCGGATTTGTGGCTCAGCCGGCTTGGGTGACAATCTTGTCTCGCTCGTGCGATGAGGTTGTCGTCTCGATCGATGTGCATTTGAGAAGGTGGATGACTTTTAGGCCGGGCTAGCGGCCTAAGATGTTGGCGCAGGCGGCCGTTGTGTGGGAGCGGTTTGCCCTGTTCAGCTTGGGTTGTGTGTGGCTGATACACCTGGGCAAAACTCGGGCCGGGCCGGGTTTCGGGCCAAGCCCAAAAAATTCTGTAGCTAAAATGTCAAGCCCGAACCCGGCCCGGCCCGACCGACGGGCCTATAAATCGAGCCCGAACTCGGCATGAACTGGCAAAAACCCGGCCCGGCCCGACCGACGGGCCTATAAATCGAGCCCGAACTCGGCATGAACTGGCAAAAACCCGGCCCGAACCTTGCCTAAATCGCAAAAAATGCAAGCCCGGGCCCGTCTCGGCCCGACATTTGGCTAAAAGTTCAAGCCCGAGCCCGGCCCTAAGTGCAAGCCCGACCGGCCCGGCCCGGGATTTTCGGGCCGGGTCGGGCCGGGTTGCCCATGCCAAGTTGTAGTGGCTGAGTCCTATGTCATCACTGCCTCAGTGCGAGCAGTGGTATGTTAGGATGACGGTCCCGGAAGGTGGTGTTAGTGGTCCGCTGGGGGTGACGGAGCAGCTGGATGTCGGGCGATTGCCTAGAAGCTTTGCCAGTTGAGGGCTCCTCGAAGTATTTCCTTCTTCATCTACGTTCGAGCGTCCCATGTTTGCTCCTCCCATAACAGTCATGGAGTCTTCTCCAGCTGGATGACAGAGTGGTGTTTCGAGTTTGCACCTGGTTGTTCTCAGATCTTGAGTGAGCATGGCCAAGGTATTATGGTTGTTGTATGGTTTTCATCCGGTTTTCCATTATTTAACTGTACCTTCTTAATTAAACAGATAAGACAAAGCTCTTTTTTTTGCTTTTGTAAAAGTGTAGCACTAATTTATAGTAGCATGCCAAAAAGTGCATGCAACTTTCAGTAATTGTCCTCACAATAAAGATGTACTATATGATTTCTTTTTTGAAAACACATTTACTGTAAATGTTCATGCATGTCAAACAAAATTTTTGACTCATTTGTTTAGAAGGGTAGCATTTTTTCCTAGAAAAATTGTTAAGGTGTAAAAGGTTAGATAGCTGGATGAAAAAAAACGTGTTACATGTAACTTTAGTAAATCAATTATTTTTTGCAACTTGAAAGAATGTGAAAGATATAAAAAATATTGAAATAAAATTAAGAAAAGTAGGGACAAAAAATAGTAAAGAAAAAATGTAATGAAAAATAAGACAAAATATTGTAACAAGAAAGGGAGAACTCTCATAACGGGCCGGCCCATTAGGGGAATGGGGTATGTGACACCCGCTAGCTCCAGCAATGAGAAGGTCATTCGTGCAGAGAGGGCCGTTATCCACCGCAAGTCTTTGTTGTTTAAAAAGCCTTCATGCGTTTCCCTCAAAAAAAAAAAAAAGCCTTCATGCGTCACAAATATAAATCAGTGAGAGACAACTCGCAACTGCAGCACGAAAGCTGTGGGCATAATGGCCTCTCTGCACGTATCTATCTTTTTTTGTTTGCTTAGATTGCTCACCGCATATTCCATGTGGTTAACGTCAAACATGGAATTGATCACTGACTCTATATGCCGTAGCCATCGTCGCACCATCAGCGACGACACGGCAAGGCAGTGGACCTCAGTATCCCACAAGCACTGCACAACGAACCCAAAGTAGAGATGCGAAAAAAAGAAGCCAAAGTAGAGTATCGGATAAGCAAGGGAAAGAATCCAAAGTAGAGATGAGAACTTCCGAATGCATGTAGCAGGAGAGGGTCGTTTCTTGGCTGCTTGCAATCTTGCGTGGTCTGCTTAAAAGGAAACTTGGGTTTGGCCATCTTTGAAACGGGAGGTAGTGGTACACTGTGCAGTGTAAGAGCATCTCCACCGCCTGCCTTTTAAATAGGCGCCGTCAGGTGCTGTGGCACAACCTATGTTGCATCCTCCATTTGAGAAATAGGTTTCTGTCGTCGTGGTGAACAGACAGATGCCATAAGATGATTTAAGTTAGGGCCGGATCTGCGCTAGAGGATTCGAGGGAGGGTTTTGGTAAGGATGGGATGAGTTCCGGATGCTTTTTTGATGAACTTGGCATTGGCCAGAGGTAGAAGAAGAAGAACACAAAAACTATTTCAGCTAGGAATTTCTCTATTCCATAGAATTAGGTTACAAGCTATCTGATACAATGTAGAGCTCACCCGCGTTAGGGTATGCCCCCTCTCCTTATATAGGGGAGAGGGTGGCTTACAGAGGAAGAAACCCTAGGAAACCCTAATGGCATCTTTGACTAGACAAACTACTTTACAAAGCCTCTTTGGCCCGGATGACACCGGTATGTCTTTAATCAGGAGCGGTGACATCATCCGGTACCTTTTACGTCATCATCTGCTTTGGCCCCAGAGCTTCGATTAAAGCTGAAGTGCTTCACTCATCTTTGTCCTCTAGCTCCTTAGAGAATCTTTGACCAGTCTTGCCGACGTGCTACAGTATAGCCGGTACCGGTAACCCGGTACCTTCTTAGCTCATTCCGGTATACCCCTCCTGGGATACCGGTATAGATTTACTTAGCCACACACTTAACTTCTTAGACCGGAACAACCTTTAAACCGGTATCTTGATAGCTCAAACCATCCGGTTTGGCATGCCTTTGGCATACCGGGGGTCATCCCCACAACAGTTTCCATACCGGCGTCTTCAATACGGCGGCGCCAACATAATTTTTTAACTAAATAAAAAATTCATCTTAGTTATATATTAGAAGCTTGCTACACTTCTAACCTACTGGCTGCTTGACGGTGCGTTGGACGGCCCCGCCCCGTCGTACCCCGCTTCTCGTACGGCACAGGCGTCATCCTCCACCTTCTTGAGCGACTCAAGGATTGCCTTCTATTGCACCGCCTGCTCCTCCATGTCTGGCCCGTCGTCGAACCAGTCTAGGGCCTCGTCGTCCTCCGCTTCACCACCGCTTCCTCCTCTTGGGCCGCCAAATCTACGGCTGCCGCCTCCTGCAGCAGCTGCTGCTCCAGCTCCTCCCGCCGCCGTTGGTGCTCCACTCCTTCCTCCGCAGCCGCTGCTGCAGCGCCTCCACACGCCGACGCTCGTGTAGTTCATCTTGACGCCGACGCTCCTCATGCGCCTCCCGGAGCCACGCGTTCTCCCGCAGCCGCTGCCGCTCCGCCTCCCGCCGATGCCGCTCCATCTCCTGATGTTGCTGCTCTGCCTCCTGCTGCTGCCGCTCGTCTGCGACAAAAGCATCTACGATCGCTGCTAGCGCCGTCGCTTCCCACTGCTCGTTCTCCGCGAGCTCCGGGCTCCACGGCGTAAAAATCAGGGGTGCCCGCAGGTGGAGGCTGATGTCTACGGGAGCTTCTATTCTTGTAGACAGTGTTGGGCCTCCAAGAGCAGAGGTTTGTAGAACAGCAGCAAGTTTCCCTTAAGTGGATACCCAAGGTTTATCGAACTCAGGGAGGAAGAGGTCAAAGATATCCCTCTCATGCAACCCCGCAACCACAAAGCAAGAAGTCTCTTGTGTCCCCAACACACCTAATAGGTGCACTAGTTCGGCGAAGAGATAGTGAAATACGGGTGGTATAAATAAGTATGAGCAGTAGCAACGGTGCCGAGAAAAGTGCTTGGCGTGTAGTTGATGGTGGTGGTATTGCAGACAGTAGTAACGCATGATAAAACAATAAACAAGCGGTAGTAACTCAGCGGTAGTAACGCAGCGAGTAGTAAACAAGCGGTAGTAACTCAGCGGTATTTAGGAACAAGGCCTAGGGATTACACTTTCACTAGTGGACACTCTCAACATTGATCACATAACGAGAATAGATAAATGCATACTCTACACTTTTGTTGGATGATGAACACATTGCGTAGGATTACACGAACCCTCAATGCCGGAGTTAACAAGCTCCACAATAATGCTCATGTTTAAGTAACCTTTAGTGTAAGATAGATCAACGCTACTAAACCAAGTACTAGCATAGCATGCACACTCTGTCACCTTCATGCATATGTAGGAGGAATAGATCACATCAATATTATCATAGCAATAGTTAACTCCATAATCTACAAGAGATCATGATCATAGCATAAACCAAGTACTAACACGGTGCACGCACCGTCACCTTTACACACATGCGGGAGGAATAAACTACTTTAATAACACATCACTAGAGTAGCACATAGATAAATTGTGATACAACATGCTTGCAATCATAAAGAGATATAAATAAGCACCTCACTATACCATTCAATGAGTAAGTATTCTCGTGAAATCTAGCCTAAGAGACCCACACGGTGCACACACTCGTCACCTTTACACACGTGGGACGAGGAGTCTCCGGAGATCACATAAGTAAAACTCACTTGACTAGCATAATGACATCTAGATTACAAGCATCATCATATGAATCTCAATCATGTAAGGCAGCTCATGAGATTATTGTATTGAACTACATAGGAGAGAGATGAACCACATAGCTACCGGTACAGCCCCGAGCCTCGATGGAGAACTACTCCCTCCTCATGGGAGCAGCAGCGGTGATGAAGATGGCGGTGGAGATGGCAGCGGT
Source organism: Lolium rigidum (assembly GCF_022539505.1). Taxonomy (NCBI): domain Eukaryota; kingdom Viridiplantae; phylum Streptophyta; class Magnoliopsida; order Poales; family Poaceae; genus Lolium; species Lolium rigidum. Next base: position 155,086,864 of record NC_061509.1, read on the forward strand.
GTCGATGGAGAAGCCTTCCGGGGCACTTCCCCGCTCCGGCAGGGTGCCGGAACAGAGATCCTGTCCCCGGATCTTGGCTTCGCGATGGCGGCGGCTCGGCGGGTTTCCGTGGGTTTCGTCAATTGGTATCGGGTTTTCTGATCCAGGGGCTTTATATAGGCGAAGAGGCGGCGCGGGAGGGCTGACGGGGGGCCACACCATAGGGCGGCGCGGCCCCCTCCGGCCGCGCCGGCCTAGGGTTTGGTGGCCTCGTGGCCCCTCTCGGTCCTTCCCGGGTGTTCCGGATGCTTCCGATGAAAATAGGAACTTTGGCGTTGATTTCGTCCGATTCCGAGAATATTTCGTTACTAGGATTTCCGAAACCAAAAACAGCAGAAAACGAGAACCGGCACTTCGGCATCTTGTTAATAGGTTAGTTCCGAAAAAATGCACGAATATGACATAAAGTGTGCATATAACATGTAGATAACATCAATAATGTGGCATGGAACACAAGAAATTATCGATACGTTGGAGACGTATCAGCATCCCCAAGCTTAGTTCTGCTCGTCCCGAGCAGGTAAAACGATAACAAGGATAATTTCTGGAGTGACATGCCATCATAAACTTGATCATATTGTAAACATATGTAATGAATGCAGCGATCAAAACAATGTATATGACATGAGTAAACAAGCTGAATCATATAGCAAAGACTTTTCATGAATAGCACTTCAAGACAAGCATCAATAAGTCTTGCATAAGAGTTAACTCATAAAGTAATAATTCAAAGTAAAGGCATTGAAGCAACACAAAGGAAGATGAAGTTTCAGCGGTTGCTTTCAACTTATAACATGTATATCTCATGGATATTGTCAATGCAAAGCAATATAACAAATGCAATATGCAAATATGTAAGAATCAATGCACAGTTCACACAAGTGTTTGCTTCTTGAGGTGGAGAGAAATAGGTGAACTGACTCAACAATAAAAGTAAAAGAATGGTCCTCATAGAGGAAAAGCATCGATTGCTATATTTGTGCTAGAGCTTTGATTTTGAAAACATAAAGAGAGCATAAAAGTAAAGTTTTGAGAGGTGTATGTTGTTGTCAACGAATGGTAGCGGGTACTCTAACCCCCTTGCCAGACAAACCTTCAAAGAGCGGCTCCCATTTTATTTTATTTTTGGATGGCACTCCTTCCAACCTTTCTTTCACAAACCATGGCTAACCGAATCCTCGGGTGCCTGCCAACAATCTCATACCATGAAGGAGTGCCTTTTTATTCTAGTTTTATTATGATGACACTCCTCCCAACCTTTGCTTACACAAGCCATGGCTAACCGAATCCTTCGGGTGCCGTCCAACAATCACATACCATGGAGGAGTGTCTATTTTTAGTTTGTTAATTTGGGACTCGGGAATCCCATTGCCGGCTCTTTTTGCAAAATTATTGGATAAGCGGATGAAGCCACTAGTCCATTGGTGAAAGTTGCCCAACAAGATTGAAAGATAAACACCACATACTTCCTCATGAGCTATAAAACATTGACACAAATAAGAGGTAATAAATTTTGAATTGTTTAAAGGTAGCACTCAAGCAATTTACTTTGGAATGGCGGAGAAATACCATGTAGTAGGTAGGTATGGTGGACACAAATGGCATAGTGTTGGCTCAAGTATTTGGATGCATGAGAAGTATTCCCTCTCGATACAAGGTTTAGGCTAGCAAGGCTTATTTGAAACAAACACAAGGATGAACCGGTGCAGCAAAACTCACATAAAAGACATATTGAAAGCATTATAAGACTATACATCGTCTTCCTTGTTGTTCAAACACCTTACTAGAAATTATCTAGACCTTAGAGAGACCAATTATGCAAACCAAATTTTAGCATGCTCTATGTATTCTTCACTAATAGGTGCAAAGTATATGATGCAAGAGCTTAAACATGAGCACAACAATTGCCAAGTATCACATTACCCAAGACATTATAGCAATTACTACATGTATCATTTTCCAATTCCAACCATATAACAATTTAACGAAGAGGAAACTTCGCCATGAATATTATGAGCTAAGAACACATGTGTTCATTTGAACCAGCGGAGCGTGTCTCTCTCCAACACAAGCATGATGTAATCCAATTTATTCAAACACAAACAAAAACAAAAGCAAACAAACAGACGCTCCAAGAAAAAGCACATAAGATGTGATGGAATAAAAATATAGTTTCAGGGGAGGAACCTGATAATGTTGTCGATGAAGAAGGGGATGCCTTGGGCATCCCCAAGCTTAGACGCTTGAGTCTTCTTGATATATGCAGGGATGAACCACCGGGTGCATCCCCAAGCTTAGAGCTTTCACTCTCCTTGATCATAGTATATCATCCTCCTCTCTTGACCCTTGAAAACTTCCTCCACACCAAACTCGAAACAACTCATTAGAGGGTTAGTGGACAATAAAAATTAACATGTTCAGAGGTGACACAATCATTCTTAACACTTCTGGACATTGCATAAAGCTACTGGACATTAATGGATCAAAGAAATTCATCCAACATAGCAAAAGAGGCAATGCGAAATAAAAGGCAGAATCTGTCAAAACAGAACAGTCCGTAAAGATGGATTTTATTAGGCCACCAGACTTGCTCAAATGAAAATGCTCAAATTGAATGAAAGTTGCGTACATATCTGAGGATCATGCACGTAAATTGGCATAATTTTCTGAGCTTCCTGCAGGGCAGTGGGCTCAGATTCGTGACAGCAAAGAAATCTGGAACTGCGCAGTAATCCAAATCTAGTACTTACTTTTCTATCAACGGCTTAACTTGGCACAACAAAACATAAAACTAAGATAAGGAGAGGTTGCTACAGTAATAAATAACTTCCAAGACACAAATATAAAACAAAGTACTGTAGCAAAATAACACATGGGTTATCTCCCAAGAAGTTCTTTCTTTTTAGCCATTAAGATGGGCTCAGCAGTTTTAATGATGCACTCGCAAGAAATAGTATGTGAAGCAAAAGAGAGCATCAAGAGGCAAATTCAAAACACATTTAAGTCTAACATGCTTCCTATGCATAGGAATCTTGTAAATAAACAAGTTCATGAAGAGCAAAGTAACAAGCATAGGAAGATAAAACAAGTGTAGCATCAAAAATTTCAGCACATAGAGAGGTGTTTTAGTAACATGAAAATTTCTACAACCATATTTTCCTCTCTCATAATAACTTTCAGTAGCATCGTGAGCAAACTCAACAATATAACTATCAAATGAAACATTCTTATCATGAGTCTCATGCACAAAATTATTACTACTCCCAACATAAGCATAATCAGTTTTATTAGTTGTAGTGGGAGCAAATTCAACAAAGTAGCTATCATTATTATTCTCATCATCAAATATGGGAGGCATATTGTAATCATAATCAAATTCACTCTCCATAGTAGGTGGCACCAAAAGACCACTATCATTATAATCATCATAAATAGGAGGCAAAGTATCATCAAAGAAAATTTTCTCCTCAATGCTTGGGGGACTAAAAAGATCATGAAAACCAGCTTCCCCAAGCTTAGAACTTTCTATATTATTGTCAACAATGGTGTTCAAAGCGTTCATACTAATATTACTACCAGCATGCAAAGAAGATTTCGTAGGTTTTTTAATTTTCGCATCAAACAATCCATGTTTTAAATCAGGAAATAGAATAAGAAGCTCACTCTTGTACATTATGCCAAACTAGTGTAAACAAGAAACAACAAGATGCAATTGCAGGATCTAAAGGAAATAGCTTCGAGCACACACACGACGGCGCCGAGAAAAATACTTTACCCGGGACCGTAGTATGAGAGCCTTTTTACCTTTCCTCCCCGGCAACGGCGCCGGAAAAGTGCTTGATGTCTACGGGAGCTTCTATTCTTGTAGACGAGTGTTGGGCCTCCAAGAGCAGAGGTTTGTAGAACAGCAGCAAGTTTCCCTTAAGTGGATACCCAAGGTTTATCGAACTCGGGGAGGAAGAGGTCAAAGATATCCCTCTCATGCAACCCCGCAACCACAAAGCAAGAAGTCTCTTGTGTCCCCAACACACCTAATAGGTGCACTAGTTCGGCGAAGAGATAGTGAAATACAGGTGGTATAAATAAGTATGAGCAGTAGCAACGGTGCCGGAAAAGTGCTTGGCGTGTAGTTGATGGTGGTGGTATTGCGAGCAGTAGTAACGCGAGTAAAACGATAAACAAGCGGTAGTAACTCAGCGAGTAGTAACGCAGCGGTAGTAAACAAGCAGTAGTAACTCAGCGGTATTTAGGAACAAGGCCTAGGGATTACACTTTCACTAGTGGACACTCTCAACATTGATCACATAACAGAATAGATAAATGCATACTCTACACTTTTGTTGGATGATGAACACATTGCGTAGGATTACACGAACCCTCAATGCCGGAGTTAACAAGCTCCACAATAATGCTCATGTTTAAGTAACCTTTAGTGTAAGATAGATCAACGCTACTAAACCAAGTACTAGCATAGCATGCACACTTGTCACCTTCATGCATATGTAGGAGGAATAGATCACATCAATATTATCATAGCAATAGTTAACTCCATAATCTACAAGAGATCATGATCATAGCATAAACCAAGTACTAACACGGTGCACGCACTGTCACCTTTACACACATGCAGGAGGAATAAACTACTTTAATAACACATCACTAGAGTAGCACATAGATAAATTGTGATACAACATGCTGCAATCATAAAGAGATATAAATAAGCACCTCACTATACCATTCAATGAGTAAGTATTCTGTGAAATCTAGCCTAAGAGACCCACACGGTGCACACACTGTCACCTTTACACACGTGGGACGAGGAGTCTCCGGAGATCACATAAGTAAAACTCACTTGACTAGCATAATGACATCTAGATTACAAGCATCATCATATGAATCTCAATCATGTAAGGCAGCTCATGAGATTATTGTATTGAACTACATAGGAGAGAGATGAACCACATAGCTACCGGTACAGCCCCGAGCCTCGATGGAGAACTACTCCCTCCTCATGGGAGCAGCAGCGGTGATGAAGATGGCGGTGGAGATGGCAGCGGTGTCGATGGAGAAGCCTTCCGGGGGCACTTCCCCGCTCCGGCAGGTTGCCGGAACAGAGATCCTGTCCCCCAGATCTTGGCTTCGCGATGGCGGCGGCTCTGGCAGGTTTCGTGGGTTTCGTCAATTGGTATCGGGTTTTCTGATCCAGGGGCTTTATATAGGCGAAGAGGCGGCGCGAGGAGGGCTGACGAGGGGGCCACACCATAGGGCGGCGCGGCCCCCTCCGGCCGCGCCGGCCTAGGGTTTGGTGGCCCTGTGGCCCCCTCTCGGTCCTTCCCGGGTGTTCGGATGCTTCCGATGAAAATAGGAACTTTGGCGTTGATTTCGTCCGATTCCGAGAATATTTCGTTACTAGGATTTCTGAAACCAAAAACAGCAGAAAACGAGAACCGGCACTTCGGCATCTTGTTAATAGGTTAGTTCCAGAAAATGCACGAATATGACATAAAGTGTGCATATAACATGTAGATAACATCAATAATGTGGCATGGAACACAAGAAATTATCGATACGTTGGAGACGTATCAGAGGCATAGGTGGAGACGAGGGTGGAGGCAGCTGGCCGCCGCCGGAGCGGCTTAGCATTGAGTATGTGGTAGGCAAGCGACGAGACATTTTTTCTACGGCGGCAACTATGGTGTCCGTTGAGCGGAGGTGGCGTTTATAGGCGGCGCCGACTCGGGAAATGGCGGGAACATGCGGGAAGCGGTGAGTACACGCGGGATCCAGCGTGGCACGAGGCGCCGGCGCCCGTTTCGCGCCCTTCGCAAAGGGGCCGACACGGGATTACCGACGCTTCTATTGGGTTCGACAAAGCGCTAGCGCTTTATTGGACGCGCCTATGTGACCCCAACCCTTGCCAGCCACCACATAGCTATCGGGCCGCTATCGGGGTCACCGGTGGAGATGCTCTAAGTATACTGTGCACAAAAATGAAAACTCTCAACTTTCTCATTGCATATAAGATTGGACCTTGTGTATTTTGTTACACACCGATGTCATGTCATCAATAAACACTTCATGTTGATACAATGTCATCGACCGGCCCCACGACATGGCGCTTTTGCATGGGCATGTGTAGGCCTGCAATCAGTTATAAATCAAAATTAATGTCGTAACTTAAGATACAGCAGCACTAGTACTATATATGCCAAATCTGATTTAGTTTCTTAACTCAAATAGCGTTCTGAAACTACTTCCAGGCTTGCAGCTGAGTAGTAGTTGTACTGTCCTTTTATTTTTATGTTCTTTGTATCCTTGCACACCTTGCAGGCAGTGTGTGGACATAAATTAGCATAAATAGGAGAAGACCATTAAATGAAAGTGAGATCTGGAACTTTCTGTACAAAAGAGGCTTCCAAACTATTCTTCAAACGAGAAAGGAAGCAGATGCATTTTATGTTTTATCGATATAATTAACATTTCCACATCATTAGCATGTTTGATTGAAGGGGCTAGTTCAGCAATTCCTCGATTAATAATAATAATAATATAACCTGCACTTACGTGAGTAACAAAATGTGGTATTTTAGCCTTTTTCTTCTGCAATTACTTGACTCGACAGATAAAGATCTTACATACACTGCACCACATGTATATATAGTACACAGAACTAGAGAATATGTAAATCTTGTACACAGTGTACTTGTGTCATTAATTTGCAATGCTCACCACTTCTGACCCCCACCCTCCGCCTCCCTCGCTTCGCCGCCGCCGGAGGGGGGCAGGCAAAGCCTTGCGCCCCCCAGGGAAGGTGGCGGCGGGGCGGTTCCTCTTCCTCTCCTGGTGGTGGGCGGAGTTCTTCTGGCTGTGCGCGACGGCGACGGACCGGCGGTGGTGTGCGGCGGCGCGGGAGGCTGCTCGCAAGGCTGCTGGGTCGCGGCGGTTGGGCGCTGCGTGGTGGCGCGTTTGGAGGCTTGTGGCGAGGCGGTTGGCACGCGGCCGATCTGGATCTCGGCCGTGCGCTGCCGCGCGGCGGCGGCGGTGGCGTGCGCCGGACGACCGCGGCGGCGGGTCCGCTTTGGGAGGCTGCGGCGGCGGGTCCGCCTCGGGCAGCGGCGGCGGTGGAGCCGCAGCGGGGGCAGCGTGGGCGGAGGGGCCTGCCGTTGGCCATGGCGGCGTTGCTGCATCCGGTGTCTGCGGCGATGGGCGGGCCCCGATCCGGGCCTGTCGGGCCGGTTGGGCCGGTTGGCGCGTGCGGTGGCGGCTTCGGATGGTGCAAGGTGTTCTCGTCTGCGGGCTTCGGCGGTCGTCCTCGAGCCCCGTGTCGGTGTTGTCGGCGTCCCCTCTATGTGGCGTTCCGGCGGCGCCCACGGTGATCTTCGGCGGTTCTCGTTGGCTTCGGGATGTGTTGCCCTCTGCGCGTCGGCGGCTACGGGTTAGCGGATGCTGATGGTGGTTTTGTGCCGGTCCTTGTTGGCGGGCGCGAGGTCTTGGAACTCTTCGCTGGGCGAAAGCTCTGTCTTGGCGGCCGGCCGGGACCGACGACGGCGACGCCTGTGGGCGCCGCTACCTTCTTGAAGGCGTCGTCGAAGCGGGTGTTTCTTGTTCTCCGCTCGGGTTCTCCGGGGGAAACCCTAGATCCCTCGCGGGATTGGGCGTGGGCGGCGCTCTTACGTCGCTATGCCTCTTGGGGCCTCGCTTTGGATGTCCACCGGACAAGGGGTTTTGTGGAGTGTTTTGGTGGTTTTTCGGCGGAGGCGGGTTCGTCTTCGGCCAGGCGGGGCGCGGCCTCGGGGCCGATGTGGTAGTTGGAGCGGTGGCTCCGGTCTTTCGCCTCCGCCTGTTGCGTTGAGGTGTGGTGTCGACCTAGTTGGTCGTCGACCCGTGTGGAGCGCAGCCTCGGGGCTGGCGTGTGGTGTCGTGTTGTACGGTTTTTCGGCCAGTTTTCCTCATAAACGGGCCAACTCTTTTCTCCTATATCAATGAAAGGCAAAGCTTTTGCCTCGTTTCAAAAAAAAAAATTTGCAATGCTCATATGCAGAGGGTGCAACATTACCTGTCTGACAAGAATATATATAGCAATCCTACCTATGGTTCTATATATCATAAATAATGCTTATTAGTTATTACTTTCATTCGAGTTGGATACTCCCACTCATATACATTCATAGATCCGCTCAGACAGAAGCATTAACAGTTGGCTACTTTTAGCTTCTATACGCCCACTCATATACATTCATAGAATGTCCCAGAGCTCAGTAAAAATAGCACATGCATGGAGATAGGATTGCAAAGTTACATCTGTGTAGTAATGTAGTCCCTAGACAGCATGATCAGTTGCATGTGCTATGTATTAATGAATGAAGACACAAAAAGAAGAAGACGATCACAGAAACGCATGAACAAAAGGCTGAACGGATTATGATTCGTGGCCTTCAGGAGAAGGAGCAAATTTGTCGCGGATTAGATATAGCTGTATGACCGCATAGGGCAGTGTGGGTACCTCAAGAAAGCTTAAAGGCCAAAAGCTTTGCATCATATGAACTTCTCAATCTACACTGCATAAAAAAACACATCGAAATCTAGACTGAAGCCATGAATTAAATCTAATTGACACCCTCTCTTGAGTTTCTTACATAGATATGAACTTAGGGAACAATACAAATTATTAGATTAAGGTACAAAAAGTAATCAGGCACTTTCGTTATCCTTCAGCTCACTAAACTATACACAGAAAAGAAGAACATGAATTAATCCGACATAGTTGGGCGACTCTCGTTTGCTCAAGGAATTCTTATAAGATGAAAAGAGAGGGACGGGGAAGAAAGATGAGAAATTTTGTCAAAAGAGACCACCTGACTCAATTCATTGACAAAAAGGACCACCTCTGAATTAAATTGGCAAAAAAGACCCCCTCTGGGGTGGCGGCAGCGCCCCCAGCCGACACGTGGCGCTTGCCGCCGGAGGGAGTGGCGGCAGGGACCCGCCGCCGCACCAGGTGGCGGCACGTTAGCTGCCCTAAGTCGCCGTCCGGCCGCCGTTTGTGCTGGTGGGCCATGCCGCCCCTGCGTCCGACGGCAGCATGACGTGGAGGATGCCTCCACTCCATCCGGCGGCAGGGCCCGCCCTGCATGCAGCAACGACAACTTACGTTGGCTAATCATGCAATACATGCACATCGTCTAGTACTACTAGCTTCTGGTTGCACCATATTTTATTAACTAAGCATGTAAGACTTGCATGTAATAAACAGCTAGATTAGCTACTACACATTTTATCTATCTTGATCGATGCGCACTACTAGTTGTATGCACAAACAAAACAGGTTTCAACTCCACTATTATTAACTACTTAATTTTCGTTGCATGCAAACATTAACATCTTATTTGAATACTAAAGATCTGCCAAAAATAAAATCATTAGCCAAATTATCTTTTAACTTATTTTAATTAATAACCAGAAAAATTCGGGCATGCAGCAGCGACGACTTTGGAGGCAGGCCTCGAGCGGGAATCCGGCCTGCCGACCAACCCTGGTGCACTGATTTTGAAAACCTGCTGCACTGATTTTGAAGCGACGGCGTGTCACGGTGGTAAGCTGAGGCCCATGTGAGGTGTGTCGGACTCGATCACTACTAGGGAAGGGCTTACCGTCGGCGACCTGGAATGGCTTACCGCCGGCGCCTTCGCATTCGCCGGCGATCACCTCGCCGGTGGTAATGCCTCATCGCCGACGCCTTCCAATTCGCCGGTGGTAAGTGGCCTTTACCGCCGGCGTTATTAACAGGTCTGTTAATATTAACGCTGGCGAAACGGGGAGTGCCGGCGGTAACCTGATGCCCCTGGCGAGATGGCAAAGCGCCGGCGGAAAGACTTACCCCCGGCGAATTGAGTGAAACGCCGGCGGTAAAGGCCACTTACCACCGGCGAATTGGAAGGCGCCGGCGATGAGGCATTACCACCGGCGAGGTGATCGCCGGCGAATGCGAAGGCACCGGCGGTAAGCCATTCCAGGTCGCCGGCGGTAAGCCCTTCCCTAGTAGTGATCGAGTCCGACACACCTCACATGGGCCTCAGCTTACCACCGTGACACACCGTTGTTTCAAAATCAGTGCAGCAGGTTTTCAAAATCAGTGCACCAGGGTTGGTCGGCAGGCCGGAGGCCGGATTCCTGCTCGAGGTCTGCCTCCAAAGTCGTCGCTGCTGCATGCCCGAATTTTTCTGGTTATTAATTAAAATAAGTTAAAAGATAATTTGGCTAATGATTTTATTTTTGGCAGATCTTTAGTATTCAAATAAGATGTTAATGTTTGCATGCAACGAAAATTAAGTAGTTAATAATAGTGGAGTTGAAACCTGTTTTGTTTGTGCATACAACTAGTAGTACGCATCGATCAAGATAGATAAAATGTGTAGTAGCTAATCTAGCTGTTTATTACTACATGCAAGTCTTACATGCTTAGTTAATAAAATATGGTGCAACCAGAAGCTAGTAGTACTAGACGATGTGCATGTATTGATACATTGAACCATGCATGCATGATTAGCCAACGTAAGTTGTCGCTGCTGCATGCAGGGCGGGCCCTGCCGCCGGATGGAGTGGAGGCATCCTCCACGTCGTGCTGCCGTCGGACGCAGGGGCGGCATGGCCCACCAGCACAAACGGCGGCCGGACGGCGACTTAGGGCAGCTAACGTGCCGCCACCTGGTGCGGCGGCGGGGCCCTGCCGCCACAGCCCCTGGCGGCAAGCGCCACGTGTCGGCTGGGGGTCCTGCCGCCACCCAGCAGGTGGTCCTTTTTGCCAATTTCAGTCACAAGTGGTCCTTTTTGTCAATGACTTGGGGCAGGTGGTCTCTTTTGGCAAAAATTCGAAAGATGAACGAGAAGAGTACGTATGGACGAATAGATCCTCCCGTGTAAAGGCAATGATGAATTGATGATAGTACATGAACCTTTTCCGCCTTTTTCTTCCTATCAGATTTATAGATCAGAGAAAAGGTAACCAAAGAAAAAGACCAAAATTCTAAGCAGATGCTCATACTTTAAAGAAAGAGAAGGAGAAATCATGCAAGCAACTGGGTCAAAAAGCTCATGATTACACCAATCTGCATCCCAGAACAGGAAGAAATCATATGCTGATGATCCTTGCACAACGCAGCATCGTTAAAAGAACTATAACAACAAAACTCAGAATTGTCAGATCGATGCCCAAGCTAGAGAACTCACCTGCCGGATCTTGACCATGTGATCCAAAAACCATCGAGGAGGCGCGTTATGGAGGCAGGGAGCTTTACTTGAGGGGAATGAAGCCTGGTCCGAGGGTGATCAATCTGCACGGATCAAATCTCAAGGTTTTTGTGCCTCGAGCCAGACAACATTCCCCACAAAGTAAAAAAGCTCCCTCTTTCTCCCCCCTGACCTCTCTCTTCTCTAGCTACCATCCCTGATTATGTCTTTCTCCCTTTGTGAGATTGGTTTCTCCTAGTTGTGTTCCCCTCGCCCACAAGACCCCCTTTTATACATGAAGGCGGATCTAACAGAAGGAGCGAGATCGATGGTCTGTTGGCATCTATAGAGGTGGGATGTAGACTGTTGAGAGAGAAAGAGATTAATGCGCGAAATCTCAAAACAATCTTGCTGACCTCGCTCGGAAAACACGTACGTACACTGAGACTTAATTGCATTTGGCTTGGTCTAAGGAAGCCGGGTCCGACCGGCCTACCTAGGGATTTTTTTTTGAGGTAAGCCTACCTAGGGATGGCATGTTCCCGTTTATATAAGGCAAGTAGAAAATATTTCGTGCATTGTAGCTGATATTTATTTTGGAGGAATTTTTTTTTAAGAAACGCAGTACAAACGCAGACGCTCACATATATACACTTACCCTATGAACGCACACACGCACACCCTACCCCTATGAGCACCTCAGGAAGACTGAGTCAGCGGACTAGATTTTGAAATTGATGAAGTCACCATAAGCACCTCGCTATCGACGGAAACGTTGCCTCCCACTTAATAAATATTTCGCCTTTATAAAACACACAGATGTCAAACCTGAGGTTTGAACTCTGGTGGAGTGGGGGTACAACCACCCTCGTAACCACCCAATCTCAGGTTGGTTCTCTATTTTGGAGGAATCTATCATGTGAATAGAAGAGGGTAAACATGAGGCTATCTATTTGAGTATGGGTGTGTGTTCGAGTTGTATCTGAACCTGTGTGTCGTTTAAAAGGTTATCTGTTTGATATATGCAAGATTCAATTGATCATAGGGGTTTACATAATAAATTTAATTGACACAAAATGGTTATGTATTTTACCAATAAGGGTCGTTAGCATGCAGAAATGTAGCTGGTTGATGTAGATAAGATGAAATCAACTAGCTAAGAAAACTGATGATATGGATAGCTTGCACGCAGATGCCATGCACATTGTCGCAGTTTTTTTTTGTTCATAAATGCTTGAGCAGATACATACCAAGAACAGATAATCTCGAATAGTGGTTACACAATTTTCATCGTTGGAGATAATTGATATGAAGTTTGCTTGGTTGGCTAAAATGATTAGGGATTAAACTATTTTTATGTGCTAGTTCCACATGATTTAATTATGTTACTGCAAAGTAGCATGTTGTGATCTCATCAATCAGACGACAAGAAGAGGATGAGGTGAACAATTGGACATCTAAAAGAATAGATGATATGTATAGATTACATTTAGAGATAGATAATCTTCAATAAATGTTAGCAGTGACGTGAAAAATTGCATGGCAATAAAATATTATATTAATAAAAGATAGTTGGGTTGTTCTTTATAACATACTAGAAGGATACCGTATGTCGCCCTGGTTATGTCTTAAAAACTATTATGTGTTTGAAAGAGCATAACACGTATAGAACATGAAGTTTTTTATGGAGATATGGAAGATTTGATTGGTCATAGTATTGAACAAACTAAATTTAACTGACGTGAAAATTGTTATGTGACAAACTAAATAATGTCAAGGTTAAGCAATTGTGTGATTAAAGGTTCTTTCAAATTAGATAAAGTCATAAATAATATGAAATCAATGGTTTGAAAAAATTGATGCCGTGGATAGCATGCCTGAAGAGATGACATACAGGTTGTTGCCTAAACCTTTTAAAGTTCTTGATCGGTTACATGCAAAAGAGCATGTAATCTCGAATAGCAGTTACATTTTTTTTATCAGTGAAAGATTGCAAAAAAAAATCGTTTGGTTAGCATAAACGAACGATGAAGGATGAAATGATTCACGGTGTTCGGATTGATGAATATGATTTAGTTGTCTAATTGGATAGCATTATGGTGTGATTTCAACAATTATGCGACTAAAAAAGATAACAGAAAAATAAAAGAAACCAACCCAGGTACTAGCACCCGTTAGCATTCTCTATAGAAGAAAACTCCTGAGCACCATGCCGAGATCAAGTCTAGAACCTAGGTGGGTTGGTTGCACTCTTGCATGCCTTGCCAACAGACCAATGACATGTTCTAAAAACAGATAACATGAATGAAAACTTCCATATAAAACTAGACTAATACTAAAAAATGTTAGTGAAAATGATATGGACAATAGGAACACTGAAATAATGGATGATATGGAGAGAGTGGATAAATGGAGGCCGAGCTACATATAGCCCTTTATTTTAAAAAAAAAATCGGAAATCATAGTTTTAAGTTTCAAAATAATCTGAAAAATAGCTTGAATGTAGCCAAAGATTGTATCTACAAACATGTAAAATCTCAATGTGAAATTTTTAGTAGTTTATGCTACACGAAAATAAAAAATGTGTGGATATGAGAACAGCGAATAGTACATATTTCAAAACTATAAAACCTGCCAAATTTTTTCATTTTTGTGTAGTCTACAATGCAAAGAATTTTACATGTTTGTAATTTCATCGGTATCTACATCCAGGATATTTTTTCACATTTTTTTGAAACGTAAACTATGATATCTTATTTTAAAAAAAATAAAGAGTTACATGTAGCTCGGCCTCCCTTTGAAGTTTTCTGATATAGACGACTTTATAAGATAGACTACTATTATTTGACGAATCTTAGTGATATTTCGTACAAATATACTGTAGATTAGACTGGTCCGGATCTAAAATCAAGGCCCCCCTAGAAATCATGCATAGATTTTTCCTGCCGCCCTAGAGGTAGCCTTTCAGCTGCTACTACCGTCACTCTCTTATCTTTGCGCGCGTCAAACATGTCACTTGCTCAACTAGTGTAGAAAATATATCCAAATCGACCCTCGCAACGAACCTCTCCAAATTAGCGACAACGACCTGGCATCGGGCCTGGATTATCTCCATCACTTTGATGTGAAGTCACATAGGACACGTTCGCAAAAATTAAAAAAAGAACTCACATAGGGCACTACACTTTTAGCAAGCACACACCTACACCGCCCGTACAAAAAATCTCTAACTTAACATGCTCCTGAACATATTGCACAGTGTTAAAGTTGATCACCAATATTTCGACACCCAACGAGTAGCACCGCCGGTCGCGGGTGACGGCAGCAGGCGTTTAGGCCGGCGACGGCGGCGGCCGGCGGCCGGCGGGGGCATCGAGCAGCGGACGTGCGGTCGAGGAGGACGACGCTGGGAAGAAGATGAGCCTGCGGTTGGGCTGTTGCTGGACCGGCCCGCCGTCGTATCCCTTGGGCGGCAGCGTGATACTTGATGCTAAACGCGATAAATAAGTTTGCTGCGCGTTCGGCTGTGGGAGCGCGCGGCCCGACCGCTGTAACCACTGGGCCCAGTGACGATGCTATCGGGCCGCTGCTCCACTTGGGCTAATATCCTACCAATACTTGCTCCTCCTTCACGGAACTACGCTGGACCGGCGCCACAGCCCATGCTGATACAGTACCGAAAATTCTCAACAACAAAAAATGCAGTACGGGAGCCAAGGTTCGCCGGCAACGCAAAAAAAGAAAGGCATTCCGGCAGCCGGCGGCCGGCGGCAGACGTCGCACTCGCCTTTTTCACGGGATCTCGCCTCGCCATCTAGGATTCCGACGGCACGTGCACGTGTGCGAGCTACCCAGGGGACCAAAGCCGACGGAGCAGCATGTGAGGCTATACGCCCTGTTTATTACCGTTCGTTTTACCACCCAAATATATCACGCCAGGCGTGTGCTCCGATTTATGTCACGTAATAACTCGCTGTCTGGTCTGAATGATTGGGTTTGGGGCCATGGCCATCACAACTGAAGAACGTGCTCAGAGTCTGCGGATAAACTCGGGGTCAGGGGGATACCGTACCGTTGCTGCGTCCCAGATGCAGGCCTGCCACTCAGGATTTCAGATTCAGTTGCGCTGCATGCGTTGCTCGGGACACAACGGAAAACGAGTACAGTGCCAACTGGTGTCAAGACAACGTAGTGTCAACCTATGTATGAATGTTCCATAATTCTTGTTGTAATTGTTGTTCGAATTTGAACCAAGACGGCCACCCACGAGAATCACGACAAGGGCCAAGGCCGCAGTACTGTAGATTCAAACAATGCGAGCGAGCGAGCAAATGTTCAGTAAAACTGCAGTTCCTTCTTTCTTTTCCTGATACTTTGGAGCCTGGGATTCTATGTAGATCGCTCGATGTGCAACGTAGCTTTGCATGGGGAAATGGATCTTTGGACCCATGCGTCCGATGAGTGTCCAAACCACTCCCGAAAGAATCGAGCGACACAAAACGAGGTGGTCCTGTGCTCCATGGATTAGATGGGGTCATCACTCATTCTGCGGCTGTAATTTCCTAGCCGATGGAGCACATCTGCTACAAGTGGCAGCTACAGCGTGTTGGTTGCTCGTAGAGTAGTTTATAGCTCCCTTCTCCAATCTCCCTCCTCTCTGCCACCACCGGGCGCGGGCGTGCGGGCAAAGCCCGTGGTGCTCTAGGCACCGGCAGGTCCTCCTCTTGTGTGGCACGCGGAGGACGCTCTTGATTGGCGGTGGTGACAACCGGCCGATGGCGGGGCTGGTCGGTGGATGGCGTGGTGGGATCCAGGGCTGGTCGCGCCTGGCTGCCTTGGCGGGGGCTGCGACGGCCGGGCGATGGCTTGGCGATGCGGTTGGCGGCGGGGGTGACCCTGACGGCTGTGGATCCAACTTCTTCGGTAGCGTGGTCGTGCCTGGTGGTGGTCGGTGGGTCCTCTACGCCTCTTCCTCCCGGCGGCTCATGTTGGTGGCCTACTTCGATGTTGGGGGTGGTGACGGACGAATCGTCGATCGGTCTGCGGTTAGTGGTGGCCTCTTCTTCCACCGTTGAGGTCGACCGGCGGGCGGCGGCGTGGGGGACTTCTGATCTGCCTAATAAAGGTGGTTGTCCTAGGGTTCCTCTTATGAGAGGATGGAGACCTTTCTGAGACCTCATCTGGCCGGAGTGATGGGTTTCGGAAGGCTCCGCCGGTGAATGTAACAGTGCACTTATGCCTGGAGTTCGCTAGATCGGGTGGTATTCGTTCGTGTGCACCCATGATTTTATTCCGACCATTTGGTTTTAGAGGGAGCGGGCGCGAAGCTCTGCTCTTTGTTTCCATCAGGTGACATTTTGGTCCATGGTGAAGATAAAGAGGCGGATAATATCATAAATGTCGGATTGGAGAACTAGCAATCTAAGTTTGAGTCTTTGCGTTGTTGAGGGACTTGTTTGGTGTTCTGGGTTTCGCAGAAGCAGTATGCAAAGTGGGGGCGGCAACAAATGTGAAGTTCAGAGTCTTACCATACAGGGTAAAAATCGAAGGTCTGGCCTTAATTGGCTGTGGGGACTATCTTCAGGTTGAAAACATAAGATCTTTAATCGGGCGACTATGGCGCTTGTGCACTGTTTCCTTCTTGGAAGCATCACTTTTGAAGAGCATGGAGTTTAGATATTGTCTTGGTGGTGGATATATTTGAAGGAGATATGCCCTAGAGGCAATAATAAAGTGGTTATTATTTATATCTTTATGTTTATGATAAATGTTTATATATCATGCTAGAATTGTATTAACCGAAACATTAGTACATGTGTGATATGTAGACAACAAGAAGTCCCTAGTATGCCTCTTAAACTAGCTTGTTGATTAATGGATGATTAGTTTCATAATCATGAACATTGGATGTTATTAATAACAAGGTTATATCATTATATGAATGATGTAATGGACACACCCAATTAAGCGTAGCATAAGATCTCGTCATTAAGTTATTTGCTATAAGCTTTCGATACATAGTTACCTAGTCCTTATGACCATGAGATCATGTAAATCACTTATACCGGAAAGGTACTTTGATTACACCAAACACCACTTGCGTAAATGGGTGGCTATAAAGGTGGGATTAAGTATCCGGAAAGTATGAGTTGAGGCATATGGATCAATAGTGGGATTTGTCCATCCCGATGACGGATAGATATACTCTGGGCCCTCTCGGTGGAATGTCGTCTAATGTCTTGCAAGCATATGAATGAGTTCATAAGAGACCACATACCACGGTACGAGTAAAAGAGTACTTGTCAGGAGACGAGGTTGAACAAGGTATAGAGTGATACCGAAGATCAAACCTCGGACAAGTAAAATATCGCGAGACAAAGGGAATTGGTAATGTATGTGAATGGTTCATTCGATCACTAAAGTCATCGTTGAATATGTGGGAGCCATTATGGATCTCCGGATCCCGCTATTGGTTATTGGTCGGAGTGAGTACTCAACCATGTCCGCATAGTTCTCGAACCGTAGGGTGACACACTTAAAGTTGGATGTTGAAATGGTAGTTCTTGTATATGGAATGAAGTTGGAATATTTGTTCGGAGTCCCGGATGTGATCCCGGACATCACGAGGAGTCCCGGAATGGTCCGGAGAATAAGATTCATATATAGGATGTCATTTTATGTGAATAAAATGTCGCGGAAGGTTCTATGGAAGGTTCTAGAAGGTTCTAGAAAAGTCCGGAAGAAACCACCAAGGAAGGTGGAGTCCACAAGGGACTCCACCCCCCATGGCCGGCCAACCCTAGTGGGGGAGGAGTCCCAAGTGGACTCCCCCTAGGGGCCGGCCACCCCCACATGGGAGGTGGGAATCCCACCTTTGGGTGGGAGTCCTAGTTGGGCTAGGATTACCCCCTCCTATGGAAGGATTTGGTTCGGGTCTTATTCGAAGACTTGGACACCACCTCTTGGGGTTCCACCTATATAATGAGGGACAAGGGGAGGGGGCCGGCTACCTCAAACACCACCAAGGTGGCCGCACCCCTATAGTGGCCGGCGCCCCCTCTCCCCAAACCCTAGCCGCCTCGCTCCTCCACTTCCCGCACGCTTAGCGAAGCTCCGCCGGACTTCTCCACCACCACCGAGCACCACGCCGTCGTGCCGTCGGATTCAAGAGGAGCTACTACTTCCGCTGCCCGCTGGAACGGGAGGTGGACGTCGTCTTCATCAACAACCGAACGTGTGACCGAGTACGGAGGTGCTTGCCCGTTCGTGGCGCGGAACCGATCGTGATCAAGATCTTCTACGCGCTTTTGCAAGCGGCAAGTGAACGTCTACCGCAGCAACAAGAGCCTCATCTTGTAGGCTTTGGAATCTCTTCAAGGGTGAGACTCGATACCCCCTCGTTGCTACCGTCTTCTAGATTGCATCTTGGCTTGGATTGCGTGTTCGCGGTAGGAAAATTTTTGTTTTCTATGCTACGTTATCCTACGGTGGTATCGAGCCGTGTCTATGCATAGATGGTTGCACGAGTAGAACACAATGGTTTGTGGGCGTTGATGCTCTTGTTATCTTTAGTTGAGTACTTTGCATCTTTATGGCATAGTGGGATGAAGCGGCTCGGACTAACTTTACATGACCGCGTTCATGAGACTTGTTCCTCGTTCGACATGCAACTTGTATTGCATAAGAGGCTTTGCGGGTGTCTGTCTCTCCTACTATAGTAAAGATTCAATTTACTCTTCTATTGACAACATTAGTATCAACGTTGTGGTTCATGTTCGTAGGTAGATTAGATCTATATCGAAAAACCCTAAACCACGTAAAATATGCAAACCAAATTAGAGAGCGTCTAACTTGTTTTTGCGGGGTTTGGTGATGTGATATGGCCATAATGTGATGATGAATATGTATGAGATGATCATTATTGTATTGTGGCAACCGGCGGGAGCCTTATGGTTGTCTTTAAATTTCATGTTGAGTAGTATTTCAAAGTAGTTGTAATAGTTGCTACATGGAGGACAATCATGAAGACGGCGCCATTGACCTTGGTGCTTCGCCGACGATGATGGAGATCATGCCCGAAGATGATGGAGATCATGTCCGTGCTTTGGAGATGAAGATCAAAGGCGCAAAGACAAAAGGGCCATATCATATCACATATGAGCTGCATGTGATGTTAATCCTTTTATGCATCTTATTTTGCTTAGATCGCGACGGTAGCATTATAAGATGATCCCTCACTAAAATCTCAAGATAATAAAGTGTTCATCCTTAGTAGCACCGTTATCAAGTCTTGTCGTTTCGAAGCATCTCGTGATGATCGGGTGTGATAGATTCAATAAGTACATACAAACGGGTGCAAGACAGTTTTGCACATGCGGATACTAAGGTGGCCTTGACGAGCCTAGCATGTACGGACATGGTCTCGGAACACATGATACCGAAAGGTAGAGCATGAATCATATGGTTGATATGATGAACACTTTGAGTGTTCGCCAAAGAAATCACACCTTTTCTCGTGATGATCGGGTTTTGGTGCGGTGGATTTGGTTCGTGTGATCACTAAGACAATGCGAGGGATATTGTTTTGAGTGGGAGTTCATCTAGATTTTTAATTATGTAGAATTAAAATTTGAACTCAATTTGTCATAAACTTAGTCTAAACTATTGCAAATATATGTTGTAGAGATGGCGTCCCCAATCAATTTTAACCGAGTTCCTAGAGAAAGAAAAGCTTAAGAACAACGGTAGCAACTTCACCGACTGGTTCCGTCATGTGAGGATCTTCCTCTCGGCGGAAATCTGCAATATGTGCTTGATGCACCGCTAGGTGACCCTCCTGCGAAACTGAAACCGATGAAGTAAAAGCTGTTTACGCGACTCGGAAAACTCGGTACTCTCAAGTTCGGTGTGCCATCTTATGCGATGCTGGAATCCGATCTTCAAAAACGTTTTGAGCACCACGATCCTCATGAGTTGATGAAAGAGTTGAAGACTATTTTTGAGACTCATGCGGCCGTGGAATGCTATGAAGCATCGAAACAATTTTTCGAGTTGTATGATGGAAGAAGGCAGCTCCGTTAGTGAGCACATGCTCGCCATGACCGGGCATGCGAAGAAACTCGGTGACTTGGGAATAGTGATTCCTAACGGATCGGGGATTAATCGTGTCCTTCAATCACTGCCACCAAGTTACAAGAACTTTGTGATGAACTACAATATGCGAGAACATGAACAAGGAGTTACACGAACTCTTTGGCATGCTAAAAGCTGCTGAGATTGAGATCAAGAAAGAGCACCAAGTGTTGATGGTCAACAAGACCACCGGTTTCAAGAAACGGGGCAAGTCTAAGGGAAAATTCAAGAAGGGTGGCAAGAAAGCTGCCACGCCTCCTGTGAAACCTAAGAACGGCCCTAAGCACGATGCTTGAGTGCTATTATCGCAAGGAGAAGGGACATCTGGAAGCGTAATTGCTCCAAGTATCGGCTGATACGAAGAGCGGCCTTGTCAAGAAGAAGAAAGAAGGTATATATGATATACATGTTATAGATGTTCATTTCATTGGTTCTCGTTCTAGTACCTGGGTATTTGATACTTGGTTCGGTTGCTCATATTTGTAACTCGAAACGGGAACTAAAGAATAAACGACAACTGCTTGAAGGATGAAGTGACGATGCGCGTTGGAAACGGATCCAAGGTCAATGTGATCGCGAGTCGGCACACTTCCTCTACATCTACCTTCGGGATTAGTTTTAAGCCTAAATAATTGTTATTATGTACATGCGTTGAGCATGAACATTATATCTGGATCTTGTTTAATGCAAGACGGTTATTCATTCAAGTCCGAGAATAATGGTTGTTCTATTTTTATGAATAATATCTTTTATGGTCGAGCACCACAAAAGAATGGCTTATTTACGTTAGATCTCGATAGTAGTGATACGCATATACATAACATTGATGCTAAGCGAATTAAATTGAATGATAATTCTACTTATATGTGGCACTTGTCGTCTTGGTCATATTGGAGTGAAACGCATGAAGAAACTCCATGCTGATGGATTACTAGAATCACTTGACTTTGAGTCACTTGATAGATGCGAAGCATGTCCGATGGGAAAAATGACTAAGACTCCATTTTACGGTATGATGGAGCGAGCTACTGACTTATTGGAAATCATACATACCGATGTGTGCGGACCAATGAGCGTAGCATCGCGCGGTGGTTATCGTTATGTTCTAACCTTCACGAGATGATGCGAGTAGATATGGGTATATCTATTTCATGAAACATAAATCCGAAACTTTCGAGAAGTTTAAGGAATTCCAAAGTGAAGTAGAAAATCAACGTAACAAGAAGATTAAATTTCTACGATCTGATCGTGGAGGTGAATATCCGAGTTATGAGTTTGGCATGCATTTAAAGAAATGCGGAATACTTTCACAATTGACACCGCCGGGAACACCACAACGAAACGGTGTGTCCGAACGTCGTAATCGAACTCTCTTAGATATGGTTCGTTCTATGATGTCTCTTACTGATTTGCCGTTATCTTTTTGGAGTTATGCATTAGAGACAGCCGCATTCACTTTAAATAGAGCACCATCAAAATCCGTAGAAACGACACCGTATGAATTATGGTTTAATAAGAAACCTAAGTCGTCGTTCTGAAAGTTTGGGGTTGCGAAGCCTATGTAAAAAGGTTACAACCGGACAAGCTAGAACCCAAAGCGGAGAAATGCGTCTTCATAGGATACCCTAAGGAAACTATAGGGTACACTTTCTATCACGGATCCGAAGGCAAAATCTTTGTTGCTAAGAACGGAACCTTTCTTGAGAAAGAATTTCTCACTAAAGAAGTGACTTGGAAGAAAAGTAGAACTCGATGAGATTGATGAATCTATACTCGTTGATCGAGTAGCGCGATACCGGAAGTTGTACTGTACCGCCTACACCGGCAACGAGAGGAAGCAAATGATAATGATCATGAAACTTCGAACGAGGAAACTACGGAACCTCGCGGATCGACAAGGGAACGTACCACTCTGATTGGTTTGATCCTTGTCTAAATGTCATGATTGTGGATAACAATGATGAGGACCTGCGACGTATGAAGAAGCGATGATGAGCCCGATTCCAACAAATGGCAAGAAGCCATGAAATCCGAAATGGGATCCATGTATGATAACAAAGTATGGACTTTGGTAGACTTACCCGAGAGCCGAAAGGCCGTCGAGAATAAATGGATCTTCAAGAGAAAAACGGATGCTGATGGTAATATTACTGTCTATAAAGCTCGACTTGTCGCAAAGGGTTTCAGACAAATTCAAGGAGTTGATTGCGATGAGACTTTCTCACCGGTAGCGAAGCTAAAATCTGTGAGGATTTTGTTAGCAATAGCTGCATTTTTCGATTATGAGATTTGGCGGATGGATGTCAAAACGGCGTTCCTTAATGGAGACATTGAGGAAGAGTTGTATATGGTACAACCCAAAGGTTTTGTCGATCCTAAAAATGCTGACAAAGTATGCAAACTTCGAGCGTTCAATCTATGGACTGAAGCAAGCATCAAGAAGTTGGAACCGACGCTTTGATAAGGTGATCAAAGACTTCGGGTTTATACGGTGTCATGGAGAGGCCTGTATTTACAAGAAAGTGAGTGGGAGCTGCGTAGCATTCCGATATTATATGTAGATGACATATTATTGATCGGGAATGATATAGAACTATTAAGCAGTGTTAAGGGTTATTTGAATAATAGTTTTTCAATGAAAGACCTTGGTGAAGCATCATATATATTAGGCATCAAGATTTATAGAGATAGATCAAGACGCCTAATAGGGCTATCACAGAGTACATATCTGGACAAGATTCTAAAGAAATTTAGAATGGACGAAAGTAAGAAAGGGTTCTTACCTATGTTACCGGGCAAGGTATTGAGTAAGACTCAAGGACCGGCTACGGCGAGAAGAAAGAGAAAGGATGAATAATATCCCCTATGCCTCGGCGATAGGATCTATCATGTATGCCATGCTATGTACTAGACCGGATATAGCACATGCTTGTTAGTTTGACTAGCGAGATATCAAAGTGATCCGGGAATGGAACAACTGGACAGTGATCAAGAATATCCTAAAGTACTTGAAAAGAACTAAGGATATGTTTCTTTGTTATGGAGGTGACCAAGAGCTCGTTGTAAACGGTTACACCGATGCAAGTTGGAACAACGATCCTGATGACTCTAAGTCACAATCCGGGTACGTGTTTATATTGAATGGTGCTTGCGATAGGCTGGGCAAGCTCGAAGCGGTGCACGGTGGCGAAGTCTTCAACGAGAATCGAGTACATAGCGGCTTCGGAGGCTTCATCGGAAGCGGTATGGATGAAGAGGTTCATTGTAGAGCTCGGTGTGGTTCCTAGTGCATTGGACCCATTAATCATTTCTTGTGATAACATGGGTGCCATCGCCAATGCACAAGAACCAAGGTCACACAAGAGGTCTGAAGCATATCAAGCTGCGTTACCACTCGATTCGCGAGTACATCGAAGATGGAGAAGTAAAGATTTGCAAAGTACACAGCGATCCGAATGTAGCAGATCCGTTGACTAAAGCTCTCCCTAGGGCAAAGCATGACCAACACCGGAATGCCATGGGTGTTAGGTATATTACTATGTAATCTAGATTATTGACTCTAGTGCAAGTGGGAGAGCTGAAGGAGATATGCCCTAGAGGCAATAATAAAGTGGTTATTATTTATATCTTTATGTTTATGATAAATGTTTATATATCATGCTAGAATTGTATTAACCGAAACATTAGTACATGTGTGATATGTAGACAACAAGAAGTCCCTAGTATGCCTCTTAAACTAGCTTGTTGATTAATGGATGATTAGTTTCATAATCATGAACATTGGATGTTATTAATAACAAGGTTATATCATTATATGAATGATGTAATGGACACACCCAATTAAGCGTAGCATAAGATCTCGTCATTAAGTTATTTGCTATAAGCTTTCGATACATAGTTACCTAGTCCTTATGACCATGAGATCATGTAAATCACTTATACCGGAAAGGTACTTTGATTACACCAAACACCACTTGCGTAAATGGGTGGCTATAAAGGTGGGATTAAGTATCCGGAAAGTATGAGTTGAGGCATATGGATCAATAGTGGGATTTGTCCATCCCGATGACGGATAGATATACTCCGGGCCCTCTCGGTGGAATGTCGTCTAATGTCTTGCAAGCATATGAATGAGTTCATAAGAGACCACATACCACGGTACGAGTAAAAGAGTACTTGTCGGGAGACGAGGTTGAACAAGGTATAGAGTGATACCGAAGATCAAACCTCGGACAAGTAAAATATCGCGAGACAAAGGGAATTGGTAATGTATGTGAATGGTTCATTCGATCACTAAAGTCATCGTTGAATATGTGGGAGCCATTATGGATCTCCAGATCCCGCTATTGGTTATTGGTCGGAGTGAGTACTCAACCATGTCCGCATAGTTCTCGAACCGTAGGGTGACACACTTAAAGTTGGATGTTGAAATGGTAGTTCTTGTATATGGAATGAAGTTGGAATATTTGTTCGGAGTCCCGGATGTGATCCCGGACATCACGAGGAGTCCCGGAATGGTCGGAGAATAAGATTCATATATAGGATGTCATTTTATGTGAATAAAATGTCGCGGAAGGTTCTATGGAAGGTTCTAGAAGGTTCTAGAAAAGTCCGGAAGAAACCACCAAGGAAGGTGGAGTCCACAAGGGACTCCACCCCCATGGCCGGCCAACCCTAGTGGGGGAGGAGTCCCAAGTGGACTCCCCTTAGGGGCCGACCACCCCACATGGGAGGTGGGAATCCCACCTTTGGGTGGGAGTCCTAGTTGGGCTAGGATTACCCCCTCCTATGGAAGGATTTGGTTCGGGTCTTATTCGAAGACTTGGACACCACCTCTTGGGGTTCCACCTATATAATGAGGGACAAGGGGGAGGGGGCCGGCTACCTCAAACACCACCAAGGTGGCCGCACCCCTATAGTGGCCGGCGCCCCCCTCTCCCCAAACCCTAGCCGCCTCGCTCCTCCACTTCCCGCACGCTTAGCGAAGCTCCGCCGGACTTCTCCACCACCACCGACACCACGCCGTCGTGCTTTGTCGGATTCAAGAGGAGCTACTACTTCCGCTGCCCGCTGGAACGGGGAGGTGGACGTCGTCTTCATCAACAACCGAACGTGTGACCGAGTACGGAGGTGCTGCCCGTTCGTGGCGCCGGAACCGATCGTGATCAAGATCTTCTACGCGCTTTTGCAAGCGGCAAGTGAACGTCTACCGCAGCAACAAGAGCCTCATCTTGTAGGCTTTGGAATCTCTTCAAGGGTGAGACTCGATACCCCCTCGTTGCTACCGTCTTCTAGATTGCATCTTGGCTTGGATTGCGTGTTCGCGGTAGGAAAATTTTTGTTTTCTATGCTACGTTATCCTACAATATTGTTGTTATTAAGGCTGGACTACCGTAGCGGGACTTTTGTTTTCTTAGAGTTCTTCTTTCTTTTTTTGGCTAGGTGTAATTGGTATATCTTGATATTAATATATTCCCTTTATCAAAAAGAGTAGTTTTTAAACTCTAGTAGGCTATAAAAAAGCTGACGTTTGGTTGCTTTCGAAAAAAATCTTTCCTCCATCACATGCTTCCTAGAACGGCTCAGAGACTGTACAAGGAGGAACGTCCAACCCAGCTTTACTAACGAGCCAACCTATTCTCGCGATTCGAGAGGAAACGCGGAGCCAAGCTGGTGCGAAGGAAAGATGGTGGGAGATGGCCCGCGTCTGCAAAAAATCAGCATGAGAAATTGGGTCACTTCCCGCCAATTCGCATTCACGCCTCTTTGCCTCACCGCCAAATCATATGCCACCATTTATCACATTATATCATTCTGTCATATCGGGACAGTGGAAACAAGTGTACCCACTTCCCAAGCATGCGCTGGCCATGATGTAACTACGTAAACGCCCACACAAAGAGATGCCCCGAGAAGGTTAGCTCCAAGTTTGGAACCTCCAGGGGTTGGCTCTCCGGCAAACCCGAGAGCTCCGAGCCAGTTCGACTGCCACTTTGCGCACATGCACAACCCTAGCGGACCCTGTGCTCTGTCAAATCAGCTGCCAAAAGACGGATGTCACCACTCCCGCCTGACGACAAGGGCGGAACCCACACACACACAGATCAGCTCGACGCGTGGACGGACACTTGTCCCGCGGACGGCCGAGGATTGGCGTATACTTCCCTATAAATAGAGAACCATGGCTCCCTAGAGAGAGGGGTTGGATTGAAGCGACTAGGGGCTAATTAAGAAGAGAGTCTTCTCACCTTAGTTCTTCGAAAGCTAAAGAACTAGCTTGCATGGCTCTTCCAGGCAAGGCTAGTTCTTCGTTATAATTGCCACACTACACCGATAATTTTAGACAAGAAGGACATAGGGCCTTAGATTGCAAGAGCGGATTGAACCTAGGTAAAATTTCCATGGGTTTGTTGTGCTTGTGTGAGATTTTTCATATTGCCTTTCCGCCCAGTCATACAACCAAAAAAGGGGGTGGTCTCACCCTTGGTGTCTGCGAACGCACCAATATGTACATGAAAGCTTCTTCACCGACGAGCATGTAGAATGGCGCTATCTACTTCGACGGGTGGAGCTCCGTCGCGGAAGTCTTCTTCCTCCAATTCTACGATATGGCATCTTCCTCGAGAGTAACATGTAATACTAGTTCTGGTAGCAAAGATCTGGTAGGTCTCAAGGTTGTATTGTAGATTTTGCAACTCTTGCTTCAGACATGGATCGATGCTTCAGATGGAAGGACCTTGAAGTTGTTGTATAGGATATTTTCAGGTTTTGTGGCCGTCAAGTTATCACGGCTTGGACCTACAACCATTTGAGGCATTAAGCAACTAGGTGGGTTCAGGTCCTCATGCTCAGAAGGCTTGAGGATGTGCATTAGGAGGAGGAGACAACAACAGTCATTATGAACGATGATATGTACTTTTCCCACATTAAGGTTGGTTAAATTTAAACTTTCTTAGTACATTTACTTCTTCGTAAGGTCACATATGATCAAGAACTAACTAATAGACTATGTTCTCAATTAGGATCACCCGAAGACCACTAAGTTAATTTACAAGCCCATTGAGAACAATGATCAGATGAATCTCGTCTATGGTGCTTCGGTCGATAAATTTGCGCTCCATTGCGAGTAGTTGTTCGTGAACTCGTATTGCAACACTAACGTCATCATTTTGAAACGGTGTGCACGAGTGTATTTTCTCTTCATCCTCAATCTACATGCAACTTGGGGGTGCACAAGACCCCGGTGGAAAGAAATTTCTTCGTACAAATGCGTTTTTCCACCATGTATGCACCCCTGAAAAAATATTTTTTTTTACCCATTTTAGCACCAGTATACATCCGGTGGTTGAATGCTCTAGCTCCGCCGCTGATCGTAGAGAAGAGACACGGCAGCAGCAGCAGGCCCTGAGCAGTCGCGAGTCCGAAATCTCATCACCACTGGAGTACTTTGCGCGGGCGTTAAATGCGGTACTGCACCCAGCCGCGCGGCCTCGGCATGCTTGTGCCCCTGCGGTGTCGCTAGCGATTGACGGGCAGGCAGACTTCCGTAGGCGTGTCCCTTGTCTGCTCGTACTACACTGACTGCCGCAGAGGGGGCGTTCCCTCCCCTTGGATCACGCGGCCTTGGCAGACCGACACACAGAGCCACAGACACACGCCACCCATCCGTGTCCGTCCGATTGACAGTCTCGGATTCCCTATCGGCTCGTACCAACGCCGCGCCAATGCATTCGAAACTAGGAGCACCAGGCTCCTCAGCTATGGTAGTAGGTACGTTGGTCATTGCATGGAACGTGCACGGAAACGAATGTCAGTTTGCGCCTGACTCATCCAATCCTTGTGTCATTGTACGTTAGGCAAGGCATGAGCACAGACACTGTATGGCACCACAAGCTCTTTTGAGGATTTTTGATTTTTGATGTAGTGGCGGTAACATTATTCTCCTTCCGTCCTATGGATTTTGTCTTAGATTTGTCTATATTTAGATGTATCTATATACTAAATAGTGTATAGATACATTTAAATTTTGATTATTTTATGACAATTTTTGTGGGATAAAGGAAGTATTATCCTATTATTATTGTTTATTTATTATCACTATATATTATCCTACTATTATTTTTATTACGATACAAAATGAAATTTCCTGGAACTATCCTTGCATGTGTTGGTCCGCATGCAGAGAAAATGTGTTGCTGGCAACACGTTTTGACTGGTCGCGTGGAAGGCCGTTGCTCGGTGAGCCGGTTCGCTGGTAGTACCGCCTCCACGCAAGGGATTATTTTTTTGGAATTTTTTTTCCCTCAACTAGCTTAGTGTCTGCCCCCTACCATCCTCTTCTCTCAACCGCGTTCTCAGCCCCGCCTTGCCGCCTCGCTCTATTGCCGAATTTATTTGTCCAGACGCCATACATGCTGTAGTCACCACCGTCCTCTCCCCGTCGAACCTGCATGCCTCATTTGATGTCCACGTCGCGTGTGTTGCACATATATGGCACCTCGGTCTCTTTCTTTTTTCAGAATTTTTAAATTTTGATGTAGTGGCAGTAACGTTATAGTCCTTCCGTCCTATAAAGTTTATCTTAGATTTGTCTAAATTTAGATGTATCTACGTATTAAATAGTGTCGTGATATATTTAAATTAAAAAAAATTTAAGACAACTTTCATGGGACTGAGGTTGTTTATTACTATATAAAATAAAATTTCAAGTAAGTTTAATGAACGAAATTAACATGGCATACACATATGTCGGAGATCTATTATAGCTTTCGTCTCTTCTATATAGCTTCGGGGAAGAGGCACGAGACCGAACCAGCACACGGTGAAAGAGGACTATGGAAGCAGCTAACATGTCAAGCATGCACATGCATGCTGATATGTGTACACAACCAGTCGACGTACCAAGAAAAGAAAAAAAGTTGGTCGTCCACCAAAACGAGTTTCTAACTCGAGGATTCATGAAACGCGACACGCGTGCGGGGCAGACAGATGAGGAGGAGCGAGTGGGACTATTCCTCTTCTCAATCCACTAGTAAAAACAGAACATTTAATTGGGAGCATTAGTCCTAGCCGCGTACAGAACCAGGACTAATGTGATCAGTATTTTCGGTTCGAACGGCTAGGACGCAACACGGTTTTAGTTCCGGATCAAACGGGACCTTTAGTTTCGGTTGGAGAAACCAACCGAGACTAAAAAGGTTGCAGCAGGCTGCGGCCTATGTGAGTCTCTTTACTCCTGGTGGTCAACTTTTAGTCCCAGTTGGAGACACCAATCTGAGACTAAAGAATTTCTAGTTTTTTATGGTCCACACACCCCCTTGATCGCCTTTTTAGCTTTATAAAATACACAAGAAAATGATAGAAAATTCAAAATAAAAATTCCTTTTAGATGTAGGTAGGTTAGGTGATCTAGTTATTATGAAAAATAAAAAACATGAATTTGGACTTATTTTGCAAAAAATGTATTTTTGGTAAGATGGCAACAACTTTTGCATACGAACTCGAAAAGAAGTATAATATATGAAAATCTATCTACGCGAAAAAATGTTTCGGTGAAGGCTAGATGCCAAAGTCGAATGCAAGAAAAGTATGACCTGCTACTGTTCTAAGAGCAGGCACATACGTTGGAAATTTAAAAAGTTAAATAGTTACGATACCTATTAGTTTGTAGAGCCTTCAGCGAATACAGTTTGGACCAAAGTTCAAGGTCGCTAGTCGAGCTTGAGTCAAACTATAGGTTGAGATGTTGGTAGAACCATTATAAAACTTCTTAATATATATGATTGGATAATTTTGTTTGGAAGAAGTCTTCGTTATTTTGTTCCCACACATGCATATGTAGTTATGCACATCATTGTATTCTTTTGTTTCCGTTTATGTTCATCTCTTTTCATTTACATGGTTCCCATCTTTGTGATATATAATTTTTTTCCAGCACATTACATGATTGTAGTTGAGAATAATGTAGGCACTACTTACTAAATATCTTGTTCGACTTTCCACATTGATATGCAGCGCTCTATAATACTCCCTCTGTTCCTAAATATAAGTCGTTTTGGGATATATTTATGAAAAGATGGATACTAATTAAATACATGCAACAAAATATTGTGTATCTCCTTACTAGTCGCCGCTTAGATTTAATCCAATCAATGTTGGAGGATGAGCATCAATTTTAGTTGGAACAAGAAGGACGAGTGTTCAAGTTACACTTTAGAAGGGATTAAATAGTTTGACGTGGAAATTGTAGTTACCGCTTTATATTTTATTGTTTTTAGCATATTTCTACCTTTTGCAGTTACACTCTAAAAAGACAAATAAGGAATCATCAACACACATGTATGGAATCAAATGGATGAAGGATGATGTTCTAAGCAAACGGTCAGATAATGCGTTTCACACTACTATGGTTCGTGATCCCAAGATTAGATTACATGAAATAGGCATCTCGATGGATTTAGCTTCAAACTTGGTTGTTTCTAAATATGTTAATTCTTACAATATCAAGAGCATAAATTTGAAGTGCAACCTTCACCTTCGTGCCAAGGAAATACTATTGACTCAGTGCAATGAATAGCTAATTCATGTTAAGAAACCAAATCAGCTACAAATTGGTGACATAGTGCATAGGCCATTGCACGATGCAGATACCAACCAAGAATAAAGGGCTTGCGGTAGGCTATGGCCGGTGCGAGAATCTTTAATCCCGGTTGGACTAAATACTTTCTAGTTTTTTTTCTTCACACACCCCCTTGGATTGCCTTTTTTGCTTTGTAGAATACAAAAGAAAATGACAGAAAAATCAGAATTAAAAATCTTTTAGTTGTAGGTAGGTTAGGTGATCTAGTTATTATGGAAAATAACAAACATGAATTTTGATTTCTTTTGCAAAAATTGTATTTTCCGGTATAAGATGGCAATAAATTTTGCGTACGAACTAGAAAAAATGTTTAATATGTGAAAATCTATCTACGCGAAAAATGTTTCGGTAAAGGTTGGCCGGAGGCCCGAGTCGAATGCAAGAAAAGAGTGACTTGCTCGTGTTCTAAGAAAAGGTACATACGTCAACAATTTAAAAAGTTAAATAGTTACGGTACCTATTAGCTCGTAGAGCCTTCGGCAAATACAGTTTGGGCCGAGGATCAAGGTCGCTAGTCGAGCTTGAGCCAAACTATAGGCTGAGGTGTTGGTAGAACCATCATATGAATTCTTAATATGATTGGATAAGGTATGCTTATTTTGAAAAAGTCCTCGTTATTTTGTTCCCACACATGCATTTATAGTTATGCACATTATTGCATTCGTTGGTTTCCATTTATGTCCATCCTATTTCATTTACACGGTTTCCATCTTTGTGATATATAAATTTTTTCGGCACATTACACCATTGTAGTAAAGAAT
Source organism: Lolium rigidum (assembly GCF_022539505.1). Classification (NCBI taxonomy): domain Eukaryota; kingdom Viridiplantae; phylum Streptophyta; class Magnoliopsida; order Poales; family Poaceae; genus Lolium; species Lolium rigidum. The sequence continues at coordinate 155,118,661 of NC_061509.1, forward strand.
AATGTATATCTTGTTCGACTTTCCACCTTGATACGAAGCGCTCTATAATACTTCCTCCGTTCCTAAATATAAGGCATTTTGGGATATATTTATGAAAAGACTGTAGGGTTCGTAGCATAGAAAATAAAAAGTTCTACCGCGAGAATGAATCAAACCAAGATCCAATCTATAGAAAAGCCAAGATCTAATCTATGAGATATGTGCAACGAGATAGATGAAAAACTAAACCTCGAATATCCAAAGACTTTACGAGATCCAATCTCGTGGTTGATGAACAAGATCCTTCCGGTGCTGCAATCCGACAGCACTTCTGTACTCGGTCACACGTACAGAGTCGATGAAGAAGTTCCTCTTCTCGTTCCAGCGGGCAGCGGAGGTAGTAAACTCCCCTGGAATCACAGCAGCACGACGGCGTGGTGGTGGTGGTGGAGGGGAATTCTTGCAGGGCTTCTCCAAGCCCGCGCATGAAGAAGGAGGAAGGAAAGGTGGCGGCTAGGGTTAGGGAAAGGAGTGGGCTGCACCCCTGCCCCCTCCCCTCTTTATATAGGGGGAGGGTGCGGCTAGGGTTGCCTTGGCCCGTCCTCCACCTCCTAGGGCTGTCGCACAAGGGGGGAAACTTGCCCTTCAAGGCCCCCTTGATATTAGGGACCCCCTTCAGTTTAGGGATCCCCCTTATCCATTGGGGGGTTGGCCGGCTGGGCCTTGAGGGCATGGTGCGCCTGGTCCATTAGTGTTGGGCTGCACTCCCTTGACTCATGTGGACCCTCCTGGGGTCATGGGCCCACTAGTGGCCCCTCCGGAAACTTCTAGAAACATTCTGGTCTTCCAACGATTCCCGAACTTTTCTGAACCCCAGAAATAACTTTCCTTATATGAATCTTATTCTCCGGACCATTCCAGACCTCCTCTTGATGTACTGGATCCCATTCAAGACTCCAAACAACATTCGGTATCCAATTCATATTCCATATCTACTTAAACAACATCGAACCTTAAGTGTGTCACCCTACGGTTTGCGAACTATGCAGACATGATCGAGACACCTCTCCGATCAATAACCAATAGCGGGACCTAGAGATCCATAATGGTCCCCGCATATTCAACGATGACTTCGTGATCGAAAGAACCATTAACATACGATACCGATTCCCTTTGTCGCGCGATACTTTACTTATCCGAGGTTCGTTCATCGGTATCTCCATACCTAGTTCAACCTCATTACCGATAAGTACTCTTTACTCATACCGTGATATGCCATCGATCCCTTGAGACCTAGTCACATGCTTGCAAGCTAATTAGATGACATTCCACCGAGAGGGCTCAGAGTATATTTATCCGTCATTTCGATGGACAAATCCCACTCTTGATCCATGCGCTTCAACTCATACTTTCAGAATACCCAATGCCACATTAATAACCACCTATAGTTACAAAGTGGCGTTTGATGTCATAAAAGCATCCATCCGGTGTTGGTGATTAACATAATCTCATGGTTGAAGGATTAGGTTACTATTATTTGAAAGCATGTAGCAAAACGAACTTAATGACTTGATCTTATGCTATGCTTACTAGAGAGTGGATTTGGTGACTGGGTGTATACGTGAGCACGCGCTCCCTATCATTCGATTTGCTTTTAGATTCTCGCCAATGCTCACGGCAATGAAACGACGTTAACTCTACTTTTTCCTGGCTGTTGTCCACTTTTCTGAATCAGCGCGGGGCGTGCTAGCAATGAAACAAACTGCTCCAAGCCAAAAGCTCTGTCGACACCAATGTGCTCACATGTAGAGCCTACGTACTTCGACATCCATGACTAGCATCGCCCTCCATTCTCTCTCTCCCGAGCTAACTAAGCATGACCGGCAGCAGGGAAAACTCACACTTGAACCAAGTGGCATATGCTCTGCCCACGCGGCACGTTTTAAATGGTGCAGCTCAAAGCAATACAAACTAAATACAGTAGCCGGCATCCTTGAATGTCTGCTGTTTGCTGCTTTCGTACTTCACGTGAGTTTTGTAGTTTGGAATTTAGCTTCCCTTCATAAACTAGTGCTGAGCGATACGGGGACTGACATATAGTATGGGCCAACGCAGTTAGGTCACTCAGTTTAACATCTTACCTAACGGTGTTAGACACGTGTCAGACAGATAGTGTGTGCTCACGTATACACCTGATCACCAGGCTTCTTCCGATGCTTACTATGGGCATCTGTGCATCACATCATTCTCCTAATGATATGAGTCTGTTATTAATAACATCCAATGTTCATGATCAGGAAACCATGATCATCTATTAATCAACAAGCTAGTTTAACAAGAGGCTTACTAGGGACTCTTTTATGTTTACAAAACACATAAGTATTAATGTTTCCTGTTAATAAAATTATAGCACGGGATGCCAACATTTATCATAAACACAAATATATAATAATAACCTCTTTATTATTGCATCTTGGGCATATCTCCAACAGTCTTCCACTTGCACTAGAGTAAATAATCTAGATTACATGGTAATATACCAAACACCCATGGCGTTCTAGTGTTGGTCATGTTTTTCTCTAGGGAGAGGTTTAGTCAACGGATGTGCCACATTCAGATCTATGTGTACTTTGAAAATCTTTATGTCTCCATCTTGGACATACTTGCGAATAGAATGAAAATGTAGCTTGATATGCTTCAGCTTCTTGTGTGACCTTGGCTCCTATGCATTGGCTATGGACCCCATGTTGTCACAATAGATGGCCATCGGGTCCAACGCACTAGGAACTACACCAAGCTCAGTGATGAAATCCTTCATCCATATCGCTTCTTGTGAAGCCTCCGAAGCAGCTATGTATTCTGATTCAGTTGAAGATTTCACCACAACGCTTTGCTTGGCACTCCTCCAGCTCACTGCTGCACCATTCAAAATAAATATGTATCGAGACTGTGACTTTGAGTCATCCGGATCGGTGTTCCAACTAGCATCGGTGCAACTAGTTACAACGAGCTCTTCGTCACCTCCATAAGAAAGAAACATATCCTTAGTCCTCTTCAAGTACATCAGGATAGTGTTTACCGATGTCCAGGTTCACTTTGATATCTGCTGGTCAAATTAACAACATGTGCGATATCCGGTCTCGTACACAACATGGCATACATGATAGAGCCTATGGTCGAGGCATAGGGGATTTTGCTCATCATTTCTCTTTCTTCTGCTGTAGCCGGACTTTGTGTTTTACTCAAGGTTTTACCTGGAAACATGAGCAAGAACCCTTTATTGCTTTCTTCCATTCTAAACCTCTTTGGAACTTTGTCTAGGTATGTACTCTGTGCAAGCCTATTAAGCGTCTTGATCTATCTCTATAAATTTTGATGCCTAAAATGTATGATGCTTCGCCAAGATCCTTCATTGAAAAACTATTATTCAAATAGCCTTTGACACTTTTTAAGAAGTTCTATATCATTCCCCATAAACAATATGTCATCCACATATAGTACCAGGAATGCTACAGAGCTGCCACTCAATTTCTTGTAAATACATGCTTCTCCAAAAGTTTGTATAAATCCAAAGTTTTTTATCACCTTATCAGAACATTGATTCAAGCTCCGGGATGCTTGCTTCAGTCCATAAATGGAGGGCTAAAGTTTGCACACCATGTCAGCATCCTTAGGATTGACAAAATCCATGGGTTGTACCATATATAACTCTTCCTCAATGTCACCATTAAGGAACGCCGTTTTGACATCCATCTTGCCAAATCTCATAATCGAAAATGCAACGATTGCTAACAAAATCCTCACAGACTTTAGCTTCGCTACCGGTGAGAAAGTCTCATCATAGTCAACTCCGTGAATTTGTCCGAACCCTTTATCGACAAGTCGAGCTTTATAGACAGTAATATTACCATTATTGTCTGTTTTCTTTATTGAAAATCCATTTACTGTCGATAGCCTTGCGGCCATCAGCTAGGTCCACCAAAGTTCACACTTGGTTTTCGTACATGGATCCCATTTCGGATTTCATGGCTTCCTGCCATTTGTTGGAATTCGGGCTCATCATTGCTTCCTCATATGTCGCAGGGTCGTCAGTGTTGTCCACCAACATGACATTCAAGACATGGTCATACCAATCAGGAGTGGTACGAACCCTCGTCGACCTGCGAGGTTCAGCAGCAATTTCGTTCAAAGTTTCATGATCATCATCATTAGCTTCTTCTCGTTTTGGAGCAGGCGGTACATGAACATCTTCCGGTGTTGCGCTACTCTCTAATCCGAGAGAAGGTTCAACAACCTCGTCGAGTTCTACTTTCCTTCCAGTCACATCTTTCGAGAGAAACTCCTTTTCAAGAAAGGATCCATTCTTGGCAACAAAAACTTTTCCTTCAGATCTATGATAGAAGTTTTACCCAGTTCTTTTTTATTTAGGGTAACCTATGAAGACACATTTTTCCGCTTTGGGTTCAACCTTGTCAGGTTGTAACTTCTTTACATAAGCTTCGCATCCCCAAATTTTAAGGAACGACAACATAGGTTTCTTGCCAAACCATAATTTATACGGTGTCTTTTCAACGGATTTAGATGGTGCCCTACTTAAAGTGAATGCGGTTGTCTCTAATGCATAACCCCAAAACGATAACGGTAAATCTGAAGAGGCATCATAGACCAAACCATATTTAAGAGAATTCGATTACGACGTTCAGATACACCATTACGTTGTGGTGTTCTCGGCGATATCAACTGTGAAAGTATTCCGCATTTATTTAAATGCATGCTAAACTTGTAATTCAAATATTCACCTCCAGGATCAGAAAGCAGAAACTTAATCTGCTTGTTACGCTGATTTTCTACTTCACTTTGGAATTCCTTAAACTTCTTGAGAGGTTCGGATTTGTGTTTCACAAGGTTGATATACCCATATCTACTCAAGTCATCCATGAAAGTAAGAACATAACGATATCCACCGCGCGATGCTACACTCATTGGACCGCACACACCGGTATATATTATTTCCAAAAAGTTTGTAGCTCGCTCCATTATCCTAGAGAATGGAATCTTAGTCATTTTTCCATTAGACATGCTTCACATCTTTCAAGTGATTCAAAATCAAGGGATTCTAGAAGTCCATCAGAATGGATTTTCTTCATGCGCTTCACTCCAATATAACCAAGACGACAGTGCCACATGTATGTGGAATCATCATTCAATTTTATTCGTTTAGCATCTATGTTATGTACATGTGTATCACTACTATCGGGATTCAATAAGAATAAACCATTCATCTCAGGTGCATGACCATAAAAGATATTACTCATATAAATCGAACAACCATTATTCTCAGACTTGAATGAATAATCGTCTTGCAATAAAAAAGATCCAGATATAATGTTCATGCATAACACACATCAAATAACAATTATTTTGATTTAAAACTAATCCCGAAGGTATATGAAGAGGGAGTGTGCCGACGACGATCAAATCAACCTTGGATCCATTTCCAAGGCGCATTGTCACCTCATCTCTCGCCAGTCTTCGTTTATTCCGCACTTCCTGTTTTGAGTTACAAATATAAGCAACCGAACCAGTATCAAATACCTAGGCACTACTAAGATTACTAGTAAGATACACATCAATAACATGTATATCAAATATACCTTTCTTCTTGATGTTGCCGTTTTTCAGATCTGCAAGGTACTTGGAGCAATTGCGCTTCCAGTGCTCATCGCCCTTGCAGTAAAAGCACATAGTATCAGGCTGAGGGCCTGATACGTCTCCGACGTATCGATAATTTCTTATGTTCCATGCCACATTATTGATGATATCTACATGTTTTATACATACTTTATGTCATATTTATGCATTTTCCGGCACTAACCTATTAACGAGATGCCGAAGAGCCGATTCTTGTTTTCTGCTGTTTTTGGTTTCAGAAATCCTACAAAGGAAATATTCTCGGAATTGGACGAAATCAACGCCCGGGGTCCTATTTTGCCACGAAGCTTCCGGAAGACCGAAGAAGTAACGAAGTGGGGCGACGAGGCGGCGACACGCCGGGCGGCGCGGCTCGGGCCCTGGCCGTGCGGCCTCGTCGTGTGGGCCCCTCGCGTCGCCCCTTTACCTGCCCTTCGCCTACTTAAAGCCTTCGTCGCGAAACCCCCGGTACCGAGAGCCACGATACGGAAAACCTTACCGAGACGCCGCCGCCGCCGCCAATCCCATCTCGGGGGATTCGGAGATCGCCTCCGGCACCTGCCGGAGAGGGGAATCATCTCCCGGAGGACTCTTCACCGCCATGGTCGCCTCCGGAGTGATGAGTGAGTAGTTCACCCCTGGACTATGGGTCCATAGCAGTAGCTAGATGGTTGTCTTCTCCTCATGTGCTTCATTGTCGGATCTTGTGAGCTGCCTAACATGATCAAGATCATCTATCCGTAATTCTATATGTTGTGTTTGTCGGGATCCGATGGATAGAGAATACTATGTTATGTTGATTATCAATCTATTACCTATGTGTTGTTTATGATCTTGCATGCTCTCCGTTATTAGTAGAGGCTCTGGCCAAGTTTTTGCTCTTAACTCCAAGAGGGAGTATTTATGCTCGATAGTGGGTTCATGCCTCCATTAAATCCGGGACAGTGACGAGAAAGTTCTAAGGTTGTGGATGTCTTGTTGCCACTAGGGATAAAGCATTGATGCTATGTCCGAGGATGTAGTTATTGATTACATTACGCACCATACTTAATGCAATTGTCCGTTGTTTTGCAACTTAATACTGGAAGGGGTTCGGATGATAACTCTGAAGGTGGACTTTTTAGGCATAGATGCATGCTGGATAGCGGTCTATGTACTTTGTCGTAATGCCCAATTAAATCTCACAATACTCATCGTATCATGTATGTGCATTGTTATGCTCTCTTTATTTGTCAATTGCCCGACTGTAATTTGTTCACCCAACATGCTATTTATCTTATGGGAGAGACACCTCTAGTGAACTGTGGACCCCGGTCCATTCTTTTACATTGAATACAATCTACTTGCAATACTTGTTTCTACTGTTTTACGCAAACAATCATCATCCACACTATACATCTAATCCTTTGTTACGAGCAAGCCGGTGAGATTGACAACCTCACCTTGTTTCGTTGGGGCAAAGTACTTTGGTTGTGTTGTGCGGGTTCCACGTTGGCGCCGGAATCTCCGGTGTTGCGCCGCACTACATCCCGCCGCCATCAACCTTCAACGTGCTTCTTGGCTCCTCCTGGTTCGATAAACCTTGGTTTCTTTCTGAGGGAAAACTTGCCGCTGTACGCATCACACCTTCCTCTTGGGGTTCCCAACGGACGCGTGCTGTACGCGTATCAGGGCCAGCGTTGGGCTTCTTAGGAGGCGCGGCATATTTCTTGCCGCCCTTCTTGAAGTTGCCCTTGTTCTTAGGCTTGCCCTGCTTCTTGAAATTGGTGGACTTATTGACCACCAACACTTGGTGCTCTTTCTCGATTTCCACTTTAGCAGTTTTCAGCATCGAGAAGAGTTCACGTAACGTCTTATTCATTCACGTCATGTTATACTTCATCACAAAGTTCTTGTAACTACGTGGCAGTGATTGGAGGACACGGTGAATCCCCAACGCATTAGGAATTTTTATTCCCAAATCTTGGAGTTTGTTCGCGTGCCCAGACGTTTTGAGCACGTTGATACGTCTCCGACGTATCCATAATTTCTGTCGTTTCATGCTTGTTTTATGACAATACTTACATGTTTTGCTTGCACTTTATGATGATTTCTTGCATTTTCCGGAACTAACCTATTAACAAGATGCCACAGTGCCAGTTCCTGTTTTCTGCTGTTTTTGGTTCCAGAAAGGCTGTTCGGGCAATATTCTCGGAATTCGACGAAACGAAGACCAAACCTCCTATTTTTCCCGGAAGCGTCCAGAACACCGAAGAAGAGTCGGAGAGGGGCCAGAGGGCCACCACACCATAGGGCGGCGCGGCCTGGCCCGGGCCCGCGCCGGCTCGTGGTGTGGCGCCCCGAGTGCCCCCTGCGCCGCCTCTTCGCCTATAAAACCCCTTTCGACCTAAAAACACCGTAACTCTTGACGAAACTCCGAGAAAGACTCAGGGGCGCCGCCGCCATCGCGAAACTCCAATTCGGGGGACAGAAGTCTCTGTCCCGGCACCTTGCCGGGACGGGGAAGTGCCCCCGGAAGCAATCTCCATCAACGCCATCGCCTCCATCATGCTCCGTGAGTAGTTCCCCCATGGACTACGGGTTCTAGCTGTAGCTAGTTGGTATTCTCTCCCCCATGTACTTCAATACAATGATCTCATGAGCTGCCTTACATGATTGAGATTCATCCGATGTAATCGGTGTTGTGTTTGTCGGGATCCGATGGATTGTTACATTATGATTGTCTATCTACAAAGTTTATGAAGTTATTGTTGCTGCAATCTTGTTATGCTTAATGCTTGTCACTAGGGCCCGAGTGGCATGATCTTAGATTTGAGCTTTATACTTATTGCTTAGATTGTATCTACAAGTTGTATGCACATGTCACTGTCCGGAATCAAAGGCCCCGAAGTGACAGAAATCGGGACAACCGGAGGGGATGGCGGTGATGTGAGGATCACATGTTTTCACGGAGTGTTAATGCTTTGCTCCGGTACTCTATTAAAAGGAGTACCTTAATATCTAGTAGTTTCCCTTGAGGCCCGGCTGCCACCGGCTGGTAGGACAAAAGATGTTGTGCAAGTTTCTCATTGCGAGCACGTACGACTATTATTGGAAAACATGCCTACATGATTAATGATCTTGATATTCTGTCTTAATGCTATTTCAATCATATCAATTGCCCGACTGTAATTTGTTAACCCAACACTTGTTATTGGAGAGTTACCACTAGTGTAGATAGCTGGGAACCCCGGTCCACCTTTCATCATCATATACTCGTTCTACATGTCAACTGTTTTCTGGTGCCATTGCTCTCATACTACTATTACTGGCTGTCGTGTTACTTGTTACTACTTGCTCTCATATCACTTGCTACTTTCACATCACCCCTGTTACTAGTGCTTTTCCAGTGCAGCTGAATTGACAACTCAGTTGTTAAGGCTTATAAGTATTCTTTACCTCCCCTTGTGTCGAATCAATAAATTTGGGTTTTACTTCCCTCGAAGACTGTTGCGATCCACTATACTTGTGGGTCATCAAGACTATTTTCTGGCGCCGTTGCCGGGGAGGCATAGCTCTACTCATAAGTTCACCTGGGGAGTACACTCTACCTCTCTCTCTGCTTTCATTTTGTTTAGTTTACTTTTGTCTAGTTTATTTGTGCTTAGTTTATTTCTGTCTAGTATTATTTTGCTTAGTTTACTTTTGTCTAGTTTCTTTTTGTCTTGTTTTATTTGTCTCATATACCCAAAAATCCATAAAAATTTGAAAAACCAAAAAATTAAAAACTGCTGTTATGGGAGAACCAACAACCTACTTGGAGCGTATAGAATGTTATAATTGTTATAGAGAATCAAGAACTGGTAAAATAATGAGTGCTATGATAGAACAATTGAATACAATTGCTAAAATCTTGCTTAAATGCCATGATATAAACTGTTGCTCTCAACAAGATACTAAACATCTTAAATTTCAATGTGGCTTTAGTGAGGAATTTTTAATTAAGAACTATAATCGGAATTGCTATATTCATTATGGGTTCGAAGAGGTAGAACAATTTGTCTTATTTATGGGAGCCTCCGAGATAGAATCCTTCATGGTTGAGAATTATGAAACTTGTGTTGTTTGTAAGGGCCTTAAAGATTATGTCTCTACTATCCTTAATTCTTGCATAGAATGCTACAGTAGGAATCCTTATATCCTTGATTATAAAGAGAGACACATTAATGCACAAGAATGCACTCACAATTTGCGGGAACCTGCGGAAGAAGAAATTGATGAACACTGAAAGCTCATTGGATGAAAAAGAGGAGGAAATTGATGAACCTGAAAGCTCATTGGATGAAAAAGAAGAGGAGAGCGACGAACAAAAGGAGGAAGAATGGATTAGCTACCCATGCCAACCTTCTAATGAGAGTAACTCTTTATCTCTTACATTATTTGATTGTCCTCCATGCCTACCGGACGAGGTTGAATGTTATGTTCCTGTGGATTCTCTTGAAATAGTACCTATGAGTAATACTTGTGAGAATGATTATGCTACTGTTATTTATGATAATCCATGCTACTTTGATAAATCTTATGATAATGCTTTGTTTGTGCCTGATGTCGAAATGCATGGTACTAAAGAATTTTGTTTGGCAAATGTCTATGATAAAGCTCTAGATGATGGTCCTATTTTACTTGATAATATTAATTGTACTACTAATGAAAATGGGATTGGAGAGTTCTTGACTTATTCTATGAGTCCCATATCTATTGATATTGATCAACTACCTTGTTATATTATTAATAAAAGTAAGTTTGAAAGTTTTAATTCCACTATTCTTGAACTTGATAAAAATTATGTGTTTGGAAGTCATGAAAAGTATGCTGCATGTGATAGCTATATTGTTGAGTTTGCTCATGAAGCTACTGAAAATTATTATGAGAGAGGAAAACATGGTTGTAGAAATTTTCATGGTGCTAAAACACCTCTCTATGTGCTTAAAATTTTGAAGTTATTCTTGTTTTATCTTCTTATGCTTGTCACTTTGTTCTTCATGAATTTATTTGTGTACAAGATTCCTATGCATAGGAAGCATGTTAGGCTTAAACTTGTTTTGGATTTGCCTCTTGATGCTCTCTTTTGCTTCGAATACTATTTCTTGCGAGTGCATCATTAAAACTGCTTGAGCCCATCTTAATGGCTATAAAGAAAGCAACTTCTTGGGAGATAACCCATGTGTTATTTTGTTACGAGTACTTTGTTTTATATTTGTGTCTTGGAAGTTGTTTACTACTGTAGCAACCTCTCCTTATCTTAGTTTTGTGTTTTGTTGTGCCAAGTGAAGCCTCTAATCGAAGGTTGATACTAGATTTGGATTACTGCGCAGAAACAGATTTCTTTGCTGTCACGAATCTCGGTCTAATTCTCTGTAGGTAACTCAGAAAATTATGCCAATTTACGTGAGTGATCCTCAGATATGTACGCAACTTTCATTAGTTTTGAGTTTTCTGATTTGAGCAACGGAAGTATTTTATTAAAATTCGTCTTTACTGGCTGTTCTGTTTTGCGCGATTCTGTCTCGTTTTTTGCATTGTCTCTTGTGGACTTTGAGCGAGGTTTTCTAGACATAGAGGGCTGTAGCTAATGTTTTATTGAGTTCTTGCAATGTGCCACTACAGGACCAAGGTGGATTCAAATTTTTTGAGTACTAACCCCTCTAATGAAGTTTGTGAGAAGTTTGGTGTGAAGGAAGTTTTCAAGGGTCAAGAGAGGAGGATGATATATGATCAAGAAGAGTGAAAAGTCTAAGCTTGGGGATGCCCCCGTGGTTCATCCCTTCATATTTCAAGAAGACTCAAGCGTCTAAGCTTGGGGATGCCCAAGGCATCCCCTTCTTCATCAACTTATCGAGTTCCTCCCACGAAACTATATTTTTATTCGGTCACATCATATGTGTTTTACTTGGAGCGTCTGTGTGCTTTTATTTTTGTTTATGTTTGAATAAATTCGGATCCTAGCAATCCTTGTGTGGGAGAGATACACGCTCCGCTTTTTCATATGAACACTTGTTCTTCGTTTTACTTTTAATGTTCAATGATAAAAGTTGGAAGCTACAATACTTATTTGGTTGGAAAAGGAAAATGCCTCATATGTCTTGGATAATTTGACACTTGGCAATTGTTTTGAGCTCTCAAGTAGATCATGATTAAGTTTTTTCATGTAGTCTAAGCCTATTAATGGAGAACTACCGTAGAGCTTGTTAAAATTGGTTTGCATAATTGATCTCTCTTAAGGTCTAGATATTTTACGGTAAAAGTGTTTGAGCAACAAGGAAGACAAGTGTAGAGTATTGTAATGCTTGCAATATGTTCTTATGTAAGTTTTGCTGTACCGGTTCATACTTGTGTTTGCTTCAAATAACCTTGCTAGCCCAAAGCCTTGTACTGAGAGGGAATGCTTCTCGTGCATCTAAAACCGTGAGCCAAAACCTATGCCATTTGTGTCCACCATACCTACCTACTATGTGGTATTTCCTGCCATTCCAAAGTAAATTGCTTGAGTGCTACCTTTAAACAATTCAAAATGCTTCTCAATTTGTGTCAATGTTTTATAGCTCATGAGGAAGTATGTGGTGTTTATCTTTCAATCTTGTTGGGCAACTTTCACCAATGGACTAGTGGCTTCATCCGCTTATCCAATACTTTTGCAAAAAGAGCTGGCAATGGAATTCCCAGTCCCAAATTAATTAACCAAAATAGACACTCCTCCATGGTATGTGATTGTTGGACGGCACCCGAGGATTCGGTTAGCCATGGCTTGTGTAAGCAAAGGTTGGGGGGAGTGTCATCATCATAATAAAACTAAACTAAAAAGGCACTCCTTCATGGTAAGAGATTGTTGGCAGGCACCCGAGGATTCGGTTAGCCATGGTTTGTGAGAGAAAGGTTGGAAGGAGTGCCACCCAAAAATAAAAATAATTCATGGGAGCCGCTCTTGAAGGTTTGTCTAGCAAGGGGGTTAGAGTGCCCACTACCATTCGTTGACAACAACAAACACCTCTCAAAACTTTACTTTTATGCTCTCTATATGTTTTCAAAACCAAAGCTCTAGCACAAATATAGCAATCAATGCTTTCCTCTTTGAAGGACCTTTCTTTTACTTTATGTTGAGTCAATTTACCTATTCCCTTCCATCTTAGAAGCAAACACTTGTGTCAACTGTGCATTGATTCTTACATACTTGCATATTTGCATTCATCATATTACTTTGTGTTGACAATTATCCATGAGATATGCATGTTACAAGTTGAAAGCAACCGCTGAAACTTATATCTTCCTTTGTGTTGCTTCGATGCCTTTACTTTGAACTTATTGCTTTATGAGTTAACTCTTGTGCAAGACTTTTGATACTTGTCTTGAAAGTACTCTTCATGAAAAGTTTTGCTATATGTTATCTATTTGTTAGCAACTATAGATCCCTTGAGTCACTTCATTCATTTCATATGCTTTGTAATAGTATGATCAAGGTTATGTAAGTAGCATGTCACTACAGAAATTATTCTTTTTATCGTTTACCTGCTCGGGACGAGCAGGAACTAAGCTTGGGGATGCTTGATACGTCTCCGACGTATCCATAATTTATGTCGTTCCATGCTTGTTTTATGACAATACTTACATGTTTTGCTTGCACTTTATGATGATTTCATGCATTTTCCGGAACTAACCTATTAACAAGATGCCACAGTGCCGGTTCTCGTTTTCTCGCTGTTTTTGGTTCCGAGAAAGGCTGTTCGGGCAATATTCTCGGAATTCGACGAAACGAAGACCAAACCTCCTATTTTTCCCGGAAGCGTCCGGAACACCGAAGAAGAGTCGGAGAGGGGCCGGAGGGCCACCACACCATAGGGCGGCGCGGCCCGGCCCGGGCCCGCGCCGGCCTGTGGTGTGGCGCCCCGAGTGCCCCCTGCGCCGCCTCTTCGCCTATAAAACCCCTTTCGACCTAAAAACACCGTAACTCTTGACGAAACTCCGAGAAAGACTCCGGGGCGCCGCCACCATCGCGAAACTCCAATTCGGGGGACGAAGTCTCTGTCCCGGCACCCTGCCGGGACGGGGAAGTGCCCCGGAAGCCATCTCCATCAACGCCATCGCCTCCATCATGCTCCGTGAGTAGTTCCCCCATGGACTACGGGTTCTAGCTGTAGCTAGTTGGTATTCTCTCCCCCATGTACTTCAATACAATGATCTCATGAGCTGCCTTACATGATTGAGATTCATCTGATGTAATCGGTGTTGTGTTTGCCGGGATCCGATGGATTGTTACATTATGATTGTCTATCTACAAAGTTTATGAAGTTATTGTTGCTGCAATCTTGTTATGCTTAATGCTTGTCACTAGGGCCCGAGTGGCATGATCTTAGATTTGAGCTTTATACTTATTGCTTAGATTGTATCTACAAGTTGTATGCACATGTCACTGTCCGGAACCAAAGGCCCCGAAGTGACAGAAATCGGGACAACCGGAGGGGATGGCGGTGATGTGAGGATCACATGTTTTCACGGAGTGTTAATGCTTTGCTCCGGTACTCTATTAAAAGGAGTACCTTAATATCCAGTAGTTTCCCTTGAGGCCCGGCTGCCACCGGCTGGTAGGACAAAAGATGTTGTGCAAGTTTCTTATTGCGAGCACGTACGACTATTATTGGAAAACATGCCTACATGATTAATGATCTTGATATTCTGTCTTAATGCTATTTCAATCCTATCAATTGCCCGACTGTAATTTGTTAACCCAACACTTGTTATTGGAGAGTTACCACTAGTGTAGATAGCTGGGAACCCCGGTCCACCTTTCATCATCATATACTCGTTCTACATGTCAACTCGTTTTACGGTGCCATTGCTCTCATACTACTATTACTCGCTGTCTGTGTTACTGTTACTACTCGCTCTCATATCATCGCTACTTTCACATCACCCTCGTTACTAGTGCTTTTCCAGGTGCAGCTGAATTGACAACTCAGTTGTTAAGGCTTATAAGTATTCTTTACCTCCCCTTGTGTCGAATCAATAAATTTGGGTTTTACTTCCCTCGAAGACTGTTGCGATCCCCTATACTTGTGGGTCATCACACGTGCGCGCTAAAGGAGTTGTCCTCATCCATCTTATAGTTAAAGAACTTCTCAGAGTAGATTTCCACGGCCGCATGAGTTTCAAATATCATTTGAGCTCATTGATTATTTCAAAAGGGTCGCGGTTCTAAAAGCACTTCTGAAACTTTGATTCTAAACTGTACAAGATGACACACTAAAATGTGAAGTAATCATGCTTCTGAGTAAGGTAAACATTTTTAACCTCATCGGGAGCATTCTCTGCAGGTGGGTCACCTAGCGGTGCATCGACCACATTGGTATTCTGACCAACATTGAGGACAATTCTCATGTTACAGAACCAGTTCGTAAAATTTCTTCCATTGTTTTCTAGATTTTCTTTCTCTAGGAATTCATTAAAGTTGATGGTACGGGTCGCCATGATCTACCACATATTTGCAAAGAATTTAGAATAATTTCATGATAAATTGAGTTCAAATTTAATTCTTAAATTAAATAGGTGAACTCCCACTCAAAACAACATCACTCACGTTGCCTTAGTGATTACACGAACCAAATCCACTACACCAAGCATGATCTTCACGAGAGAAGATGTAGCATCAAAGGAAAACAATCAACATGTTCATCATATCATTCATATGAATCATGCTTTACCTTTCGGTATTCCGTGTTTCGAGGCCATGTCTATACATGCTAGCTCGTCAAGTTTAACCCTAGTATTTGCATGTTTGCAAATCTGGCTTGCACCCGTTGTATGCACACGTAAAATCTATAACACCCGATCATCACGTGATGCTTCAAAACGACGAGTATTAGCAACGGTGCATACTAAGGAGGAACACTTTATTATCTTGATATTTAGTGAGAGGGATCATCTTATAGTGCTACCATCATGATCTAAGCAATATAAGATGCATAAAGGATTAACATCACATGCAATTCATAATATGTGATATGATATGACCTTTCTTCTTGTGACTTTGATCTCCATCTCCAAAGCACGGACATGATCTCCATCATCACCAGCGTGATGTCAAGGTCAGTGCCGCTTCTTCATGGTTGTCCATCACTAATAGCAACTATTACAACTACTTGGAATAAAGCTATTACATGATGAATTGACACGCATGTCATAACAAATTTAAGGACAACCATTAGGCTCATGCCGGTTGCCATAATACAATAATGATCATCTCATACATAAAATATAAGCAAAATCTCGTCATGGCCATATCACATCACATGCCCTTGCAAAGAAAAGTTAGACGCCTCTAATTTTCTTTGCATACTTTACGTGGCTTGGGGCTTTCGAATAAGAACCGTTCTTACCTACGAACAAGAACCACAACGCTGATACAAGTGTTGTCAGTGTAGATTGTAAATTGGTTCTTACTATGGTGGGAGAGACAGACACCCGCAAAGCCACTTGTGCAATGCAAGTTGCACGTTAAGCGTGGAAAAGGTTTAATGTGCGCGGACATGCAAGGTTAGCCCAGGCCGCTTCATCCCACCATCCCGCAAGATGCAAAGTACACGAAAAGCAAACAACAACGAAAGCATCAACACCCACAAAACCATTGTGTCCTACTCGTGCAACATATCTACGCATAGATACGGCTCTGATACCACTGTAGCGTTCGTAGCATAGAAAACAAAAAATTCTACCGCAAGAACGAATAAAACCAAGTACCAATCTATGGAAAAGCCAAGATCTAATCTATGAGATAGGTGCACCGAGATAGATGAGAAGCCAACCCTCGAAGATCCAAAGACTTAACGAGATCCATTCTCGTGGTTGATGAAGAAGATTCTTCCGATGCTGCGATCTGGCATCACTTCCGTACTCGGTCACACGTACAGAGTCGATGAAGACGTTCCTCTCCTCATTCCAGTGGGAAGCGGAGGTAGTAGATCCCCTAATAATCCCATCAGAACAACGACGTGGTGGTGGTGGTGGTGGAGGAGAATTCCTGCAGGGCTTCGCCAAACCTGCGTAGGAAGAAGGATGAGGGAGGAGAGGTGGCAGCTAGGGTTAGGGGAAGGAGTGGGCTGTGCCCCTGCCCCCTCCCCTCTTTATATAGAGGTAGGGTGCAGCCATGGTTGCATTGGCCCGTCCTCCACCTTCTAGGGTTTTCTCACAAGGGGGGAAACTTTCCCCCAAGTCCCCCCTTAATTTTAGGGATCCCCCCTCAATTTAGGGACCCCCTTATCCATTGGGGTGGGGGTGGCCGGCTGGGCCTTAAGGGCATGGTGTGCCTAGCCCATTAGGGCTGGGCTGCACCCCTCGACTCCTGTGGCCCCTTCGGTTCCTTCTAGAAACATTACGGTCTTCCACTGAAATATTCTTGAACTTTTCTGAACCCCGGAAAATAACTTTCCGTATATGAATCTTATTCTCTGGACCATTCCGGACCTCCTCGTGTTGTCCTGGATCCCATCCGAGACTTCGAACAACATTAGGTCTCCAACTCATATTCCATATCTACTTAAACAACATCGAACCTTAAGTGTGTCACCCTACGGTTCGCGAACTATGCAGACATAATCGAGACACCTCTCCGATCAATAACCAATATCGGGACCTGGAGATCCATAATGGCTCCCACATATTCAATGATGACTTCACGATCGAAAGAACCATTAACATGCGATACCGATTCCATTTGTCGCGCGATACTTTACTTACCCGAGGTTTGACGACCATTGGTATCTCCATACCTAGTTCAACCTCGTTACCGATAATTATTCTTTACTCGTACCGTGATATGACATCCCTTGTGACCTAGTCACATGCTTGCAAGCTAATTGAATGACATTCCATCGAGAGGGCCTAGAGTATATCTATCCTTCATTTGGATGGACAAATCCTACCCTTGATCCATGCGCTTCAACTCATACTTTCATAATATCCAATGCCACCTTTATAACCAGCTAGTCATCAAAGCATCCATCCGGTGTTAGTGCTTGACATGATCTCATGGTCGAATGATTAGGTTACTATGTATTTCAAAGCTTGTTTCAAAACAAACTTAATGACTTGATTGTATGCTATGCTTACCATGATCATGTTATTAATAACATCCAATGTTCATGATCAGCAATCCATGATTATCTATTAATCAACAAGCTAGTTTAACAAGAGGCTTAGTATGGACTCTTTTATGTTTACAAAACACACAGGTATTAATGTTTCATGTTAATAAAATTATCATGGGATGCAAACATTTATAATAAACACAAAGATATAATAACAACCACTTTATTATTGCCTCTTGGGCATATCTACAACAAAGACAGATACTGATTAAATACATGTGACAAAATATTGTTTATCTCCTTCCTAGTCGCTGCTTAGATTTAATCCAATCAATTTTGGAGGATGAGCATCAATTTTGTTTGGAACAATAAGGATGAGTATTCAAGTTACATTTTAGAAGGAACTAGATAGTTTGATGTGCCAATTCTAGTTACCGCTTATGTTTTATTGTTTTAGCATATTTTTGCAGTTACACTCTAAAAGACAGATAAGGAATCATCAATAGGAATATATGAAATGAAATGAAATGGATGAAGGATGCCGTTCTCAACAAATGGTCAGATAATGCATTTCACACTACTATGGTTGGTGATCCCAAGATTAGATTACATGAAATCAGCATCTCCATGGATTTAGCTTCAAACTTGGTTGTTTCTAAACATGTTAATTTTTACAATATCGAGAGCATAAATTTGAAGTGCAACCTTCACCTTCATGCCAAGAAAATACTATTCACTAGGCGCAATGAAGAGCTAAATCATGTTAAGAAAGCAAATCAGCTACAAATTGGTGACATTGTGTACATGTCATTGCAGGATGGAGAGACCAACCAGGACTAAAGGGCTTGCGGCAGGCTGCAGCCGGTGCGACGTTGTTTAGTCCCGGTTGGAGACGCCAACCAGGACTAAAATACTTTCTAGCTTTTTTTGCTCCACACCCCCTTGGATCGCCTTTTTTTAGCTTTGTAAAATACAAAAGGAAATGAGAGAAAAGTAAAAAATTAAAAATCCTTTTAGAGTAGGCAGGTAAGATGATCTAGTTATTATGAAAAATAAGAAACATGAATTTAGATTTATTTTGCAGAAAGTTGTATATTTTGGTAAGATGGCAATAACTTTGCATACAAACTAGAAAAATGTTTAATATATTAAAATTTATGTATGCAAAAAATGATTCGGTAAAGGCTGGAGGCCCGAGTCGAATGCATGAAAAGAGCGACATGCTCCTGTTCTCAGAGTAGGCACATACGATGGCAACTTTAAAAAGTTAAATTGTTACGGTACCTATTAGCTCGTAGAGCCTTCGGCGAATAAAGTTTGGGCCAAGGTTCAAGGTCGCTAGTCGAGCTTGAGCCAAACTATAGGCTGAGGTGTTGGTAGAACCATCATAAGACTTCTTAATATGATTGGATAAGGTAAGTTTGTTTTGAAAAAAGTACTCGTTATTTTGTCCCCACACATTCATCTACATTTATGCATATTATTTTATTCTTTGGATTCCGTTTATGTCCATTCCATTTCATTTAGATGGTTTCCATCTTTGTGATATATAATTTTTTTCGGCCACTAGTTACTGAATATCTTGTTCGAATTTCCACCTTGATACAAAGCGCTCTATAATACTCCCTCCGGTCCTAAATATAAGACGTTTTGGGATATATTTATGAAAATGTAGATACTGATTAAATACATGTGACAAAATATTGTTTATCTCCTTTTTAGTCGCTGCTTAGATTTAACCAATCAATGTTGGAGGATGAGCATCAATTTTGATTGGAACAAGAAGGATGAGTATTGAAGTTACAGTTTAGAAAGGACTAGATAGTTTGACGTGGAAATTGGTAGTTAGCACTTATATTTTATTGTTTTAAAAATATTTCTATCTTTTGTAGTTACACGCTAAAAATACATATAAGGATTCATCAACATGCATGTATGGATGAAGGATGCCGTTCTCAGCAAACGGTCAGATAATGCATTTCGCACTAATATGGTGGGTGATCCCAAGATTAGATGACATGAAATCGGCATCTCGATAGATTTAGCCTCGAACTTGGCTGTTTCTGAACATGTTAATTCTTACAATATCAAGAGCATAAATTTAAAGTGCAACCTTCAACTTCATGTCAATGAAATACTATTCAATCGGTGCAATGAAGAGCAAATTCATGTTAAGAAAGCAAATCAGCTACAAATTGGTGACATTATGTATAGGCTATTACATGATGGAGATACCAACAGAGACTATGGGCTTGTGGCAGCTATGGCTGATGCGACCCTATTTAATCCCGTTTGGAGACACCAACCGAGACTAAATAATTTATAGTTTTTTTGCTCCACACATCCCCCTTGGATCACCTTTTTTAGATTTGTGAAATAGAAAATAAATAATAGGAAATTAAAAATTAAAAATCCTTTTAGATGTAGGTAGGTAAGGTTATTTAGTTATTAAGAAAAATAACAAACATGAATTTTGACATATTTTGCAAAAAAATGTATTTTCCGTTATGATGGTAATAACTTTTGCATACGAACTAGAAAAAAATATTTTATATATGAAAATCTATCTACGCGAAAAATGTTTCGGTGAAGGCTGGAGGCCCGAGTCAACTACAAAAACAGAGCGACATGCTCCTGTTATAAGACCATGCACATACTTCGGCGATTTAAAAAGTTAAATAGTTACGGTACATATTAGCTCATAGAGGCGAATACAGTTTGGGCCAAGGTTCCAGGTTGCTAGTTGAGCTTGAGCCAAACTACAGGCTGAGTTGTTCGTGGACCATCATAAGACTTTTTAATATGATTGGATAAGGTATTTTGTTTTCAAAAAGTCCTCGTTATTTTGTTCCCAAACATGCACCTGTAGTTATGCATATTATTATATTCTTTTTTCACGCTTATATCCATCCCATTTCATTTACATGGTTTTCATATTTGTGATATATAAATTTTTCCAGCATATTAGATGATTGTAGTGGAGAATAGTGTAGACACTAGTTACTGAATATCTTGTTCGACTTTCCACCTTGATACGAAGCGCTCTATACTACTCCTTCCGTTCATTAATATACTTAATATAAGGCGTTTTCGGTTATATTTATGAAAAGAAATATACTAATTAAACACATGTGAGGAAATATTGTTTTTCTCGTTTCCAGTCGCTTCTTAGATTTAATCCAATCAATGTTGTAGGATGAGCATCATTTTTGTTTGGAACAAGAAGGATTAGTATTCAAGTTATACTTTAGAAGGGACAAGATAGTTTGAGTGGCAATTGCAGCTACCACTTATGTTTTATTGTTTTTAGCAAATTTCTGTCTTTTGCATTTACACTCTAAAAAGACAGATAAGGAATCATCAACATGCATGTATGGAATGAAATGGATGAAAGATGTCATTCCCAGCAAACTACAGATAATGCTTTTCACACTACTAAGGTTGGTGATCCCAAGTTTAGATTACATGATATCGGTATCTCCATAGATTTAGCTTCGAACTTGGTTGTTTCTGAACATGTTAATTCTTACAATATCGAGAGCATAAATTTAAAGTGCAACCTTCACCTTCGTGCCAACAAGATACTATTCACTTGGCCCATGAAGAACTAATTCATGTTGAGAAAGCAAATGAGCTACAAATTAGTGACATTGTGCACATTCCATTGCAGGATGAAGATACCAACCGGGACTAAAGGGCTCGCGGCAGGCTGCGGCTGGTGCAAGCTTCTTTAGTCCCGGTTGGAGACACCAACCTGAACTAAACAATTTTTAGGGTTTTTTTTCTCCACACACCTCCCTTGGATCATCTTTTTTAGCTTCGCAAAATCTAAAATAAAATGATAGAAAATTAAAAATTAAGAATTTTTTATATGTAGGTAGGTTACGTGATCTAGTTATTATGAAAAATAATAAACATGAATTTTCACTTAATTTGGAAAAAAACTCTATTTTTCGGTCAGATAGCAATAACTTTGCATACGAACTGGAAAAAAAATTAATATATAAAAATCTATCTACGTGAAAAATGTTTCGATAAAGGCTGGAGGCTCGAGTTGAATGAAAGAAAAGAGCAACCTCCTCCTGTTCTAAGAGCATACACATACATCGGCATTTAAAAAATTAAATAGTTATGATACCTATTAGCTCGTAGAGCCCTTGGATGAATACAATTTGGACCAAGGTTCAAGGTCGCTAGTCGAGCTTGAGCCAAACTATAAGCAAAGGTGTTGGTAGAACCATCATAAGACTTCTTAATATGATTGGATAAGGTATGTTTGTTTTGAAAAAGTCATCGTTATTTTAGTCCCACACATGTATAGTTATGCACATTATTGTATTCTTTGCTTTCCATTTATGTCTATATCATTTAATTTACATGGTTTCCGTATTTGTGATATATAAATTTTTCCGTAACATTACATGATTGTAGAGAAGAATAGTGTAGGCACTAGTTACTGAATATCTTGTTTGAATTTCCACCTTGATACGAAGCGCTCTATAATACTCCCTCTATTCCTAAATATAAGGAGTTTTGGAATATACTTATGAAAAGTCATATACTGATTAAATACATGTGAAAAAATATTGTTTATCTAGTTATAGTGGGTGCTTAGAGTTAATCCAATCCATGTTGGAGGATGAGCATAAATTTTGTTTGGAAGAAGAAGGGTGAGTATTGAAGTTACATTTTAGAAGGGACTAGATAGTTTGACGTGGCAATTGTAGTTACCGCTTATGTTTCATTGCTTTTAACATGTTTCTGCCACTTGCAGTTACACTCTAAAAAGACATATAAGGAATCATCAATAGGCATGTACGAATGAAATGGACGAAGGATGTCGTTCTCAGCAAACAGTCAGATAATGCTCTAGGCACTATTATGGTTGGTGATCCCAAGATTAGATTACACCAAATCGACATCTCCATGGATTTAGCTTCCAACTTGGTTGTTTCTGAACATGTTAATTCTTACAATATCGAGAGCATAAATTTGAAGTGCAACCGAGGTCACCTTCGTGCCAAGGAAATACTATTCACTCAGCCCAATGAAGAGCTAATTCATGTAAGATATCAAATCAGCTACAGATTGATGTCATTGTGTACATTTCATTATAGGATGGAGATACCAACCGGGACTGAAGGTCTTGCGGCAGGCTACGGCTGGTGCGAGCCTCTTTAATTCCGATTCGAGACACCAATCGGGACTAAACAATTTATAGTTTTTTTGCTCTCCCCACCCCCGCTTGGATTGCATTTTTTAAGCTTTGAAAAATACAATACAAAATGATAGAAAACCCTTTTAGATGTAGCTAGGTTAGGTGATCTAGTTAATATGAAAAATAACAAACATGGATTTGTCCTTATTTAAAAAAATGTATTTTTGGTAAGATGGCAATAACTTTCGCATACGGACTTGAAATAAAAATTTAATATATGAAAATCTATCTACGTGAAAAATGTTTCGGTAAAGGCTGGAGGCCCGAGTCAAATGCAAGAAAAGAGTGAACTTCTCCAGTTTTAAGAGCAGTCACATACATCGGCAATTTAAAAAGTTAAATAGTTACGGTACCTATTATCTCATAGAGTCTTGGACGAATACAGTTTGGGCCAAGGTTCAAGGCCGCTTGTCGAGCTTGAGCCAAACTATAAGTTGAGGTGTTGGTAGAACCATCATAAGACTTCTTAATATGATTAGATAAGTTATGTTTGTTTCGAAAAAGTCCTTGTTATTTTAGTCCCACACATGCATCTGTTGTTATGAACATTATTATATTCTTTGGTTTCCATTTATGTCCATCCCATTTCATTTACATGGTTTCCATCTTTGTGATATATAAATTTCTTCAGCACATTACACGATTGTAGTGGAGAATAGTGTAAGAATTAGTTACTGAATATGTTGTTCGACTTTCAACCTTGATACACAACGCTCTATAATACTCCATCCGTTCCTAATTATAAGGCATTTTGTGATATATTTATGAAAAGGTGCTTAGACTTAATCCAATTAATGTTGGAGGATGAGCATCAATTTTGTTTGGAAGAAAAAGGATGATTATTCAAGTTACGCTTTATAAGGGACTAGATAGTTTGACGTGGCAATTGCACTTACCGCTTATGTTTTATTAGTTTTAGTATATTTCTGTCTTTTGTAGTTACACACTAAAAAGATATATAACGAATCATCAATAGGCATGTATGGAATGAAATGGGTGAATCATGTCGTTCTTAGCAAACAGTTAGATAATGCTTTTCGCACTACTATCGTTGGTGATCCAAAGATTAGATTACATAAAATCGGCATCTCCATGAATTTAGCTTCAAACTTGGTTGTTTCTGAACATGTTAATTCTTACAATATCGAGAGCATAAATTTAAAGAGCAACCTTCAGCTTCGTGCCAAGGAAATACTATTCACTCGACCCAACGAAGAGCTAATTCATGTCAGAAAGCAAATCAGCTACAAATTGATGACATTGTGTACATTCCATTGCAGGATGGAGATACCAATCGGGACTAAAGGCTTGTGGCAGGCTGCTGCCGATACGAGCCACTTTAGTCCTGGTTGGAGACACCAACCGGAACTAAATAATTTCTAGTTTTTTTGCTCCACACCCCACCTGGATCGCTTTTTTTGGTTTGCAAAATAAAAAAATGATAGAAAATTCAAAATTAAAAATCCTTTTAGATGTAGGTAGGTTAGGTGATCTAGTTATTATGAAAAATAACAAACATGAATTTTGAATTATTTTGCAAAAATTCTATCTGTCGGTAAGATGGCAATAACTTTTTCATACAAACTAGAAATAAAAAATTTAATCTATGAAAATTTATCTACGCAAACAATGATTCGGTAAAGGCTGGAGGCCCGAGTTGAATGAAAGAAAAGAGTGATCAGCTTCTGTTCTAAGAGCAGGCACATACGTCGGCAACTTAAAAAATTAAATATTTACGGTACCTATTAGGTCGTAGAGCCTTCGGCGAATAAAGTTCCAAGGTTCAAGGTCGCTAGTCGAGCTTGAGCCAAACTATAGGCTGAGGTGTTGGTAGAACTATCATAAGACTTCTTAATATGATTGGATAAGGTATGTTTGTTTTGAAAAAAGTACTCGTTATTTTGTTCGCACATAGGCATCTCTAGTTATGCACATTATTGTATTCTTTGGTTTCCCTTTATGTCCATCCCATTTCATTTAGATGGTTTCCATCTTTGTGATATATAATTTTTTCGAGCATATTACATGATTGTAGATGAGAATAGTTTAGCCACTAGTTACTGAATATCTTGTTCAACTTTCCACCTTGAGACGAAGCGCTCAATAATACTCCCTTTGTTTCTAAATATAAGGCGTTTTGGGATATATTTATGAAAAGGCTGATACTGATTAAATACATGTGACAAGATATTGTTTATCTCTTTCCTAGTCGCTGCTTAGATTTAATTCAATCAATGTTGGAGGATGAACATCAATTTTGTTTAGAACAAGAAGGATGAGTATTCAAGTTACACTTTAGAAGGGACTAGATAGTTTGACGTGGCAATTGGTAGTTACCACTTATGTTTTATTGTTTTAAAAATATTTCTATCTTTTCTAGTTACACTCTGAAAAGACATATAAGGAATCATCAACATGCATGTTTGGATGAAGGATGCCGTTCTCAGCAAACTGTCAGATAATGCATTTCGCACTACTATGGTTGGTGATCCCAATATTAGATTACATGAAATCGGCATCTCCATAGATTTAGCTTCGAACTTGGTTGTTTCTGAACATGTTAATTCTTACAATATCGAGAGCATAAATTTAAATTGCAACCTTCACCTTCGTGCCAAGAAAATACTATTCACTCGGCCCATGAAGAACTAATTCATGTTGATGAAGCAAATCAGCTACAAATTAGTGACATTGTGCACATTCCATTGCAGGATGAAGATACAACCGGGACTAAAGGGCTCGCGGCAGGCTGCGGCTGGTGCGAGCTTCTTTAGTCCCGGTTGGAGACACCAACCTGAACAAAATAATTTCTAGGTTTTTTTTTGCTCCACACACCTCCCTTGGATCATATTTTTTAGCTTCGCAAAATATAAAAGAAAATGATATAAAATTAAAAATTAAGATTTTTTATGTGTAGGTAGGTTAGGTGATCTAGTTATTATGAAAAATAACAAACATGAATTTTGACTTAACTTGCAAACAATTCTATTTTTCGGTCAGATGGCAATAAGTTTTGCAACGGACTGGCAATAAAAATTTAATATATGAAAATCTATCTGCGTGAAAAATGTTTTGGTAAAGGTTGGAGCCCCGAGTTGAATGAAAGAAAAGAGCATCCTGCCTAAGAACATACACATACATCGGCATTTTAAAAATTTAAATAGTTACGGTACCTATTAGCTCGTAGAGCGTTGGACGAATATAGTTTGGGCCAAGGTTCAAGGTCGCTAGTCGAGCTTGAGTCAAACTATAAGCAACGGTGTTGGTAGAACCATCATAAGACTTCTTAATATGATTGGATAAGGTATGTTTGTTTTGAAAAATTCGTCGTTATTTTAGTCCCACACATGTATAGTTATGCACATTATTTTATTCTTTGGTTTCCGTTTATGTCCATCCCATTTAATTTACATGGTTTCCATATTTGTGATATATATATTTTTCCGGAACATTACATGATTGCAGTGAAGAATAGTGTAGGCACTAGTTACTGAATATATTGTTCGAATTTCCAACTTAATACGAAGCGCTCTATAATACTCCCTCTATTCCTAAATATAAGGCGTTTTGGGATATACTTATGAAAAGTCATATACTGATTAAATACAGGTGAAAAAATATTGTTTATCTAGTTAATAGTGGGTGCTTAGAGTTAATCCAATTCATGTTGAAGGATGAGCATCAATTTTTTTTGGAAGAAGAAGGGTGAGTATTGAAGTTACATTTTAGAAGGGACTAGATAGTTTGACGTGGCAATTTTAGTTACCGCTTACGTTTTATTGATTTTAACATATTTCTGCCATTTGCAGTTACACTCTGAAAAAACATATAGGGAATCATCAATAGGCATGTACGAATGAAATGGACGAAGGATGTCGTTCTCAGCAAACGGTCAGATAATGCTTTACGCACTATTATGGTTGGTGATCCCAAGATTAGATTACACCAAATCGACATCTCCATGGATTTAGTTTCGAACTTGGTTGTTTCTGAACATGTTAATTCTTACAATATCGAGAAAATAAATTTGAAGTGCAACCGAGATCACCTTCGTGCCAAGGACTATTCACTCAGCCCAATGAAGAGCTAATTCATGTAAGAAATCAAATCAGCTACAAATTGATGTCATTGTGTACATTCCATTATAGGATGGATATACCAATCGGGACAGAAGGTCTTGCGGCAGGCTACGGCTGGTGAGAGCCTCTTTAGTTCCGATTGGAGACACGAACTGGGACTAAATAATTTATAGTCTTTTTGCTCCACCCACCCCCACTTGGATCGCCTTTTTTAGCTTTGAAAAATACAATAGAAAATGATAGAAAATCCTTTTAGATGTAGGTAGGTTAGGTGATCTAGTTAATATGAAAAATAACAAACATGGATTTTTCCTTATTTTGAAAAAATGTATTTTTCGGTAAGATGGCAATAACTTTCGCATACATAAATGAAATAAAAATTTATTATATGATAATCTATCTACGTGAAAAATGTTTTGGTAAAGGCTGGAGGCCCAAGTCAAATGCAAGAAAAGAGTGAACTGCTCCAATTTTAAGAGCAGGGACATACATCGGCAATTTAAAAAGTTAAATAGTTACGGTACCTATTATCTCGTAGAGCCTAGGACGAATACAGTTTGGGCCAAGGTTCAAGGCCGCTAGTCGAGCTTGAGCCAAACTATAAGTTGAGGTGTTGGTAGAACCATCATAAGACTTCTTAGTATGATTAGATAAGTTATGTTTGTTTTGAAAAAGTCCTCATTATTTTAGTCCCACACATGCATCTGTAGTTATAAACATTATTATATTCTTTGGTTTCCATTTATGTCTATCCCATTTCATTTACATGGTTTCCATCTTTGTGATATATAAATTTCTCCATCACATTACACGATTGTAGTGGAGAATAGTGTAAGAATTAGTTACTGAATATCTTGTTCGACTTTCCACCTTAATACAAAACGCTCTATAATACTCCCTCCGTTCCTAA
The DNA here is from genome assembly GCF_022539505.1 of Lolium rigidum. Classification (NCBI taxonomy): domain Eukaryota; kingdom Viridiplantae; phylum Streptophyta; class Magnoliopsida; order Poales; family Poaceae; genus Lolium; species Lolium rigidum. The sequence continues at coordinate 155,146,651 of NC_061509.1, forward strand.
TTATAAGGCATTTTGTGATATATTTATGAAAAGCTGCTTAGACTTAATCCAATCAATATTGGAGGATGAACATCAATTTTGTTTGGAAGAAAAGGGATGATTATTCAAGTTACGCTTTATAAGGGACTAGAGAGTTTTACGTGGCAATTGCACTTACCGCTTAGGTTTTATTAGTTTTAACATATTTCTGTCTTTTGTAGTTACACTCTAAAAAGATATATAAAGAATCATCAATAGGCATGTACGGAATGAAATGGATGAATGATGCCTTTCTTAGCAAACAGCTAGATAATGCTTTTCGCACTACTATCGTTGGTGATCCCAAGATTAGATTACATAAAATCGACATCTCCATGGATTTAGCTTCGAACTTGGTTGTTTCTGAACATGTTAATTTTTACAATATCGAGAGCATAAAATTAAAGAGCAACCTTCAGCTTCGTGCCAAGGAAATACTATTCACTCGACCCAATGAAGAGCTAATTCATGTCAGAAAGCAAATCAGCTACAAATTGGTCACATTGTGTACATTCCATTGCAGGATGGAGATACCAACCAGGACTAAAGGCTTGTGGCAGGCTGCTGTCGATACGAGCCTCTTTACTCCTGGTTGGAGACACCAACCAGGACTAAATAATTTCTAGTTTGTTTGCTCAACACACCCCCCTTGGATCACCTTTTTTAGGTTTGCAAAATATAAAAAAATGATAGAAAATTCAAAATTAAAAATCCTTTTAGATGTAGGTTGGTTAGGTGATCTAGTTATTATGAAAAATAACAAACATGAATTTTGAATTATTTTGCAAAACATTCTATCTGTCGGTAAGATGGCAATAACGTTTTCATACAAACTAGAAAAAAATTTAATCTACGAAAATTCATCTACGCAAACAATGATTCAGTAAAGGCTGGAGGCCCGAGTTGAATGCAAGAAAAGAGCGACCTGCTCCGGTTCTAAGAGCAGGCACATACGTCGGCAACTTAAAAAATTAAATATTTACGGTACCTATTAGGTCGTAGAGCCTTCGGCGAATAAAGTTCCAAGGTTCAAGGTCGCTAGTCGAGCTTGATCCAAACTATAGGCTGAGGTGTTGGTAGAACTATCATAAGACTTATTAATATGATTGGATAAGGTATGTTTATTTTGAAAAAGTACTCATTATTTTGTTCGAACATAGGCATCTCTAGTTATGCACATTATTGTATTCTTTGGTTTCTCTTTATGTCCATCCCATTTCATTTAGATGGTTTCCATCTTTGTGATATATAAATTTTTTGAGCATATTACATGATTATATAGGAGAATAGTTTAGCCACTAGTTACTGAATATCTTGTTCGAGTTTTCACCTTGAGACGAAGCGCTCAATTTACTCCCTCCGTTTCTAAATATAAGGCATTTTGGGATATATTTATGAAAAGACTGATACTGATTAAATACATGTGACAAGATATTGTTTATCTCTTTCCTAGTCGCTGCTTAGATTTAATTCAATCAATGTTGGAGGATGATGTCTACGGGAGCTTCTATTCTTGTAGACAGTGTTGTGCCTCCAAGAGCAGAGGTTTGTAGAACAGTAGCAAGTTTCTCTTAAGTGGATCACCCAAGGTTTATCGAACTCAGGGAGGAAGAGGTCAAAGATATCCCTCTCATGCAACCCTGGAACCACAAAGCAAGAAGTCTCTTGTGTCCCCAACACACCTAATAGGTGCACTAGTTCGGCGAAGAGATAGTGAAATACAGGTGGTATGAATAAATATGAGCAAGAGTAACGGCGCCGTAAAAATAGCTTGCTCGGCGTGTGGTTGATGGTGGTAATATGGTAGCAGTAGTAACGCAGTAAAACAGTAAACAAGCAGCGATAGCAGTATTTAGGAACAAGGCCTAGGGAATAGACTTTCACTAGTGGACACTCTCAACTTTGATCACATAACAAAATAGATAAATGCATACTCTACACTCTTGTTGGATGATGAACACATTGCGTAGGATTACACGAATCCTCAATGCCGGAGTTAACAAGCTCCACAATTCAATGTTCATATTTAAATAACCTTAGAGTGCATGAAAGATCAATAAGACTAAACCAAGTACTAACATAGTATGCACACTGTCACCTTCACACTATGTAGGAGGAATAGATCACATTAATACCATCATAGCAATAGTTAACTTCATAATCTACAAGAGATCATAATCATAGCATACACCAAGTACTAACACGGATGCACACACTGTCACAATTACACCGTGTAGGAGGAATAAAACTATTTTAATAACATTGCTAGAGTAGCACATAGATAAATTGTGATACAAACACATTGCAATCATAAAGAGATATAAATAAGCACTTCACTATGCCATTCATAACAGTGAATAAGTATTCTGTGAAATATAGCCTAAGAGACCCACACGGTGCACACACTCGTCACCTTTACACACGTGGGACAAGGAGTCTCCGGAGATCACATAAGTAAAATCCACTTGACTAGCATAATGACATCTAGATTACAAGCATCATCATATGAATCTCAATCATGTAAGGCAGCTCATGAGATTATTGTATTGAAGCACATAGGAGAGAGATGAACCACATAGCTACCGGTACAGCCCCGAGCCTCGATGGAGAACTACTCCCTCCTCATGGGAGACAAGCAGCGTTGATGAAGATGGCGGTGGTGTCGATGGAGGAGCCTTCCGGGGCACTTCCCCGTCCCGGCGGCGTGCCGAACGGAGACTCCTGTCCCCCAGATCTTGGCTTCGCGATGGCGGCGGCTCTGGAAGGTTTCTCGTACCGTGGCTTTTCCGTCTCGAGGTTTTAGGTCTGGGACCTTTATATAGGCGAAGAGGCGGCGTCAGAAGGTCGAAGGGGCGACGACACTATAGGGGGGCGCGGCCAAGGCCTGGGCCGCGCCACCCTGTCGTCTGGGGCCCACAGGGCCCTCCTCTGGCGGCTCTCGGGTGTTCTGGATGCTTCCGGGCAAAATAGGAACCCGGGCGTTGATTTCGTCCAATTCCGAGAATATTTCGTTACTAGGATTTCTGAAACCAAAAACAGCGAAAACAGAACCGACACTTCGGCATCTTGTTAATAGGTTAGTTCCGGAAAATGCACGAATATGACATAAAATGTGCATATAACATGTAGATATCATCAATAATGTGGCATGGAACATAAGAAATTATCGATACGTCGGAGACGTATCAGAGGATGAACATCAATTTTGTTTAGAACAAGAAGGATGAGTATTCAAGTTACACTTTAGAAGGGACTAGATAGTTTGACGTGGCAATTGGTAGTTACCACTTATGTTTTATTGTTTTAAACATATCTCTATCTTTTCTAGATACACTCTGAAAAGACATATAAGGAATCATCAACATGCATGTATGGATGAAGGATGCCGTTCTCAGCAAACTGTCAGATAATGCATTTCGCACTACTATGGTTGGTGATCCCAAGATTAGATTACATGAAATCGGCATCTCCATAGATTTAGCTTCGAACTTGGTTGTTTCTGAACATGTTAATTCTTACAATATCGAGAGCATAAATTTAAATTGCAACCTTCACCTTCGTGCCAAGGAAATACTATTCACTCGGCCCATGAAGAACTAATTCATGTTGTGGAAGCAAATCAGCTACAAAATAGTGACATTGTGCACATTCCATTGCAGGATGAAGATACCAACCGGGACTAAAGGGCTCGCGGCAGGCTGCGGCTGGTGCGAGCTTCTTTAGTCCCGGTTGGAGACACCAACCTGAACTAATAATTTCTAGGTTTTTTTTGCTCCACACACCTCCCTTGGATCATCTTTTTTAGCTTCGCAAAATATAAAAGAAAATTATATAAAATTAAAAATTAGGAGCAATAACTTTTGCATACGAACTGGAAATAAAAATTTAATATATGAAAATCTATCTGCGTGAAAAATGTTTTGGTAAAGGCTGGAGCCCAGAGTTGAATGAAAGAAAAGAGCAACCTGCTCCTGTTCTAAGAGCATACACATACATCGGCATTTTTAAAATTTATATAGTTACGGTACCTATTAGCTCGTAGAGCGTTGGACGAATATAGTTTGGGCCAAGGTTCAAGGTCGCTAGTCGAGCTTGAGCCAAACTATAAGCAAAGGTGCTGGTAGAACCATCATAAGACTTCTTAATATGATTGGATAAGGTATGTTTGTTTTGAAAAAGTCGTAGTTATTTTAGTCTCACACATGTATAGTTATGCACATTATTGTATTCTTTGGTTTCCGTTTATGTCCATCCCATTTAATTTACATGGTTTCCATATTTGTGATATATAAATTTTTCCGGAACATTACATGATTGTAGTGAAGAATAGTGTAGGCACTAGTTACTAAATATCTTGTTTGAATTTCCACCTTGATACGAAGCGCTCTATAATGCTCCCTCTATTCCTAAATATAAGGCGTTTTGGGATATACTTATGAAAAGACATATACTGATTAAATACATGTGAAAAAATATTTATTATCTAGTTAATAGTGGGTGCTTAGAGTTAGTCCAATTCATGTTGGAGGATGAGCATCAATTTTTTTTTTGAAGAAGAAGGGTGCGTATTGAAGTTACATTTTAGAAGGGACTTGGTAGTTTGACGTGGCAATTGTAGTTATCGCTTACGTTTCATTGATTTTAACATATTTCTGCCATTTGCGGTTACACTCTAAAAAGACATATAAGGAATCTTCAATAGACATGTATGAATGAAATTGACGAAGGATGTCGTTCTCGGAAAACGGTCGGATAATGCTTTACGCACTACTATGGTTGGTGATCCCAAGATTAGATTACACGAATTCAAGGTCTCCATGGACTTAACTTCGAACTTGGTTGTTTCGAACATGTTAATTCTTACAATATCGAGAGCATAAATTTGAAGCGCAACCGTCACCTTCGTGCCAAGGAAATACTATTCACTCAGCCCAATAAAGAGCTAATTCATGTAAGAAAGCAAATCAGCTACAACTTGGTGTCATTGTGTACATTACATTATAGGATGGAGATACCAACCGGGACTGAAGGTCTTGCGGCAGGCTACGGCTGGTGCGAGCCTCTTTAGTTCTAATTGGAGACACCAACCGGGACTAAATAATTTATAGTTTATTTTGCTCCACCCACCCCCGCTTGAATCGCCTTTTTTAGCTTTGAAAAATACAATAAAAAATGATAGAAAATCCTTTTAGATGTAGGAAGGTTATGTGATCTAGTTAATATGAAAAATAACAAACATGGATTTTGACTTATTTTGAAAAAAATGTATTTTTTGGTAAGATGGCAATAACTTTTGCATACGAACTGGAAATAAAAATTTAATATATGAAAATCTATCTGCGTGAAAAATGTTTTGGTAAAGGCTGGAGCCCCGAGTCAAATGCAAGAAAAGAGTGACATGCTCCAGTTTTAAGAGCAGGCACATACATCGGCAATTTAAAAAGTTAAATAGTTACGGTACCTATTATCTCGTAGTGCCTTGGACGAATACAGTTTGGGCCAAGGTTCAAGGTCGCTAGTCGAGCTTGAGCCAAACTATAAGTTGAGGTGCTGGTAGAACCATCATAAGACTTCTTAATATGATTGGATAAGGTATGTTTGTTTTGAAAAAGTCGTAGTTATTTTAGTCTCACACATGTATAGTTATGCACATTATTGTATTCTTTGGTTTCCGTTTATGTCCATCCCATTTAATTTACATGGTTTCCATATTTGTGATATATAAATTTTTCCGGAACATTACATGATTGTAGTGAAGAATAGTGTAGGCACTAGTTACTAAATATCTTGTTTGAATTTCCACCTTGATACGAAGCGCTCTATAATACTCCCTCTATTCCTAAATATAAGGCGTTTTGGGATATACTTATGAAAAGACATATACTGATTAAATACATGTGAAAAAATATTTCTTATCTAGTTAATAGTGGGTGCTTAGAGTTAGTCCAATTCATGTTGGAGGATGAGCATCAATTTTGTTTTGAAGAAGAAGGGTGCGTATTGAAGTTACATTTTAGAAGGGACTTGGTAGTTTGACGTGGCAATTGTAGTTATCGCTTACGTTTCATTGATTTTAACATATTTCTGCCATTTGCAGTTACACTCTAAAAAGACATATAAGGAATCTTCAATAGACATGTATGAATGAAATTGACGAAGGATGTCGTTCTCAGAAAACGGTCAGATAATGCTTTACGCACTACTATGGTTGGTGATCCCAAGATTAGATTACACGAATTCAAGGTCTCCATGGACTTAACTTCGAACTTGGTTGTTTCTGAACATGTTAATTCTTACAATATCGAGAGCATAAATTTGAAGCGCAACCGTCACCTTCGTGCCAAGGAAATACTATTCACTCAGCCCAATGAAGAGCTAATTCATGTAAGAAAGCAAATCAGCTACAACTTGGTGTCATTGTGTACATTACATTATAGGATGGAGATACCAACCGGTACTGAAGGTCTTGCGGCAGGCTACGGCTGGTGCGAGCCTCTTTAGTTCTAATTGGAGACACCAACCGGGACTAAATAATTTATAGTTTATTTTGCTCCACCCACCCCCGCTTGAATCGCCTTTTTTAGCTTTGAAAAATACAATAAAAAATGATAGAAAATCCTTTTAGACGTAGGAAGGTTATGTGATCTAGTTAATATGAAAAATAACAAACATGGATTTTGACTTATTTTGAAAAAAATGTATTTTTCGGTAAGATGGCAATAACTTTTGCATACGAACTGGAAATAAAAATTTAATATATGAAAATCTATCTGCGTGAAAAATGTTTTGGTAAAGGCTGGAGCCCCGAGTCAAATGCAAGAAAAGAGTGACATGCTCCAGTTTTAAGAGCAGGCACATACATCGGCAATTTAAAAAGTTAAATAGTTACGGTACCTATTATCTCGTAGTGCCTTGGACGAATACAGTTTGGGCCAAGGTTCAAGGTCGCTAGTCGAGCTTGAGCCAAACTATAAGTTGAGGTGCTGGTAGAACCATCATAAGACTTCTTAATATGATTAGATAAGGTATGTTTGTTTTGAAAAAGTCGTAGTTATTTTAGTCTCACACATGCATCTGTAGTTATGAATATTATTATATTCTTTGGTTTCCATTTATGTCTATCCCATTTAATTTACATGGTTTCCATCTTTGTGATATATAAATTTTTCCAGCACATTACACGATTGTAGTGAAGAATAGTGTAGGAATTAGTTACTGATTATCTTGTTTGACTTTCCACCTTGATACGAAGCGCTCTATAATACTCCCTCTATTCCTAAATATAAGGCGTTTTGGGATATACTTATGAAAAGACATATACTGATTAAATACATGTGAAAAAATATTTCTTATCTAGTTAATAGTGGGTGCTTAGAGTTAGTCCAATTCATGTTGGAGGATGAGCATCAATTTTGTTTTGAAGAAGAAGGGTGCGTATTGAAGTTACATTTTAGAAGGGACTTGGTAGTTTGACGTGGCAATTGTAGTTATCGCTTACGTTTCATTGATTTTAACATATTTCTGCCATTTGCAGTTACACTCTAAAAAGACATATAAGGAATCTTCAATAGACATGTATGAATGAAATTGACGAAGGATGTCGTTCTCAGAAAACGGTCAGATAATGCTTTACGCACTACTATGGTTGGTGATCCCAAGATTAGATTACACGAATTCAAGGTCTCCATGGACTTAACTTCGAATTTGGTTGTTTCTGAACATGTTAATTCTTACAATATCGAGAGCATAAATTTGAAGCGCAACCGTCACCTTCGTGCCAAGGAAATACTATTCACTCAGCCCAATGAAGAGCTAATTCATGTAAGAAAGCAAATCAGCTACAACTTGGTGTCATTGTGTACATTACATTATAGGATGGAGATACCAACCGGTACTGAAGGTCTTGCGGCAGGCTACGGCTGGTGCGAGCCTCATTAGTTCTAATTGGAGACACCAACCGGGACTAAATAATTTATAGTTTATTTTGCTCCACCCACCCCCGCTTGAATCGCCTTTTTTAGCTTTGAAAAATACAATAAAAAATGATAGAAAATCCTTTTAGATGTAGGAAGGTTATGTGATCTAGTTAATATGAAAAATAACAAACATGGATTTTGACTTATTTTGAAAAAAATGTATTTTTCGGTAAGATGGCAATAACTTTCGCATACGGACTTGAAATAAAATTTAATATATGAAAATCTATCTACATGAAAAATATTTCGGTAAAGGCTAGAGGCCCGAGTCAAATGCAAGAAAAGAGTGACATGCTCCAGTTTTAAGAGCAGGCACATACATCGGCAATTTAAAAAGTTAAATAGTTACGGTACCTATTATCTCGTAGTGCCTTGGACGAATACAGTTTGGGCCAAGGTTCAAGGTCGCTAGTCGAGCTTGAGCCAAACTATAAGTTGAGGTGCTGGTAGAACCATCATAAGACTTCTTAATATGATTAGATAAGTTATGTTTTTTTTGAAAAAGTCCTCGTTATTTTAGTCCCACACATGCATCTGTAGTTATGAATATTATTATATTCTTTGGTTTCCATTTATGTCTATCCCATTTCATTTACACAGTTTCCATCTTTGTGATATATAAATTTTTCCAGCACATTACACGATTGTAGTGAAGAATAGTGTAGGAATTAGTTACTGATTATCTTGTTTGACTTTCCACCTTGTGACATAGGCATCCCCAATGGGCATGCCGAAGATAGTACCCGGGGTTTACTGAAGGCCCACGATCCGAAGTTTATAAAGCCCGGAAGCCCAGTTAGGGAATAGTTTGGAAATATAGAGTTGTGTTAGGAATAATGACTTGTAACTATTACGGGACGAACTCAAAGAGTCTCCCGGACTTTGTAACTTGTACATCACGAAATCCTCGGCTCCACCTCCTATATAAGGGGGAGTCGAGGGACAAAAAGATGATCGATTTCATTGTCAACACAACCCTAGTTTCTTAGCAGTCGAGTACTTTTCCGGCTAAACCTTCGAGATCTACTTACCCTTTACTTCCCTCAAAACCCTAGTCTACAATCTATAGGCATTGACAAGTCGATACCTTGTCCATTGGCGCCATCTGTGGGAATTGAAGGCGACAAGGAGCTGATCTCGATGGCATGCTCAACATCATCGACATCTTCGGTGGCAAGCAACGCGATGGACAAAGGTAAACAGATCGAAACTGGTCTAGTCGATTTTGTTCCTCGCCCGCCCTCCCGTGTGGATGCATATGCGTATCTGGAGGAACCTATGGAGATGACGTTCGGGAGGTTCCACTTCCGCGTCGGAAAAGAGGGATCGCATCGTCTCGAGGTTCCGGTTTCATCGGGATCATCGGCGGCGAATTCCAATCTTTCGGAATCATCGTCATCGTTCAAGATCGACGCCGAGGAAATCTCATCACCATGCTTCTTCCAAGTCGGCGACAAGCGGAGAACTCGTCAAGATCTTCGGCAGCATGTCCTAGGAGTCGTCTGCGGACTCCAATATAAGCAGCAACTCAGACATCATCGACAGCTTCAACTTCATCGACAGATCTACTTCTGTTCGGGAGGTCTTCACCGATCTATACAACAGTGTCACCAAGCCCAACAAAAGTCAAGCTTCAAAATATCATCAACTTTATGTAATTGGAGAGCAAAGTCGCCCACAGGAGGAGACATCAGAGGCTTTCGATAATGTGGGAAACCCATATGTCGATCCCGCTGATCTTACGCGAGGTTTGGGCACTAAGTACGTCGGGCCTGCGGAACGATAGATGGTGCAACTTTCACAAGCGGCTTGGGACAGAGCCGCAAAAGCTATGGACAGTACAAAGCCGATGAATACAACTGCTACGTTCGAAGAATTGCAAGCATACCAATATAGACTCGCCCGTGTCGGACGAGAACTCTAAAAGCAAACAGCTGAGCTTAATAGGAGGAAAGCCGCAGCTTCTGCGTCAAGCCGAAGAAGGGCAGAGCTCAGTCGACATTCAGGAACTTCGGAGTCCAATCATAGGGCAGCCCGTAATAGAGCAAGGTCTAGGCTGCAGAATGTGCCCGAAGGCGAGAGGGACAATCTGATCCAAAATCTCGATATGTCCTTTATGTCAATCGATACAAGGGGAAACATTATTCCCAAAACACCGGAAGCTAGATATATGGCGACTCAGGCCTTCATACTGGCAAATAGACCACCTCCCGGAGATCCGAGGGAAGCATTGTACAACATGGCTATGGCAGGAGTTGGAGTCATGGGAACAACGTTCAGAAACACAGGCACACCTCCCGAAGGTGCTCCAAGGCTAAACAGTCCACGACCAACAGTGGTAGTACAAGACCCGCCAAGAACAAGCGCGACAAGAGATACATCGACACAGGCGCTAGTTGATAGGTTGCGGCAAGAAAGGAGAGAACGTCGGCAGTCACCAGAAGTCGACGAGGAGGAGATTTGCGGGCTCCCCTGTTTTACTCGAAGAGTTCGCAAAACGCGAGTTCCATCTGGTTTCAAGTTACCCGATAATTACAAGAAGTTCGATGGCCTGCAAGATCCAGAGGATTGGCTAGTCGATTATCTGGAAATGGTGAAATTGATGGGAGGAACCAAACCAACTGCCATGCAGAGCATCCAAGTGCACCTAAGTGGAGCAGCGTGGTCATGGATAAAAAATTTACCACCTAGATCCATCGACAGTTGGGAAACTTTCGAGGACATGTTTGTGAAAAAATTCCTATCTACATGCAAGAAACCTGCGTCAATAGAGCAGCTACGAGCCTGTCGCCAAAAGTATGATGAGTCGATGAGGACGTACATTCAGAGGTGGAACATTATCAAAAACTCGGCGGAAAACATATCTGATGAAAGAGCGATAGATGCGTTTGTCGCTGCGATTCGAAGGAAGGATCTAGTCGAGGATTTGGGAAGGACTAATCCAAAAACAATAGTGGCATTGATGGAAATAGCGAATCGCTGGGCAGATGGAGAAGATGTTGTTCACAACAAGCGGCATAGGTCGCCTGAGGATGATCGAAATCGAAATATTCAAAATAGACGACGATTCTCTCGCCAATTCTCCGACTATGACGGTCCCGGCCAAATATCGGCTAGCTTCTGAGGAAATAGCGGAAATAATAATCGAGATGATTATCAAAAGAGTGGTGAACAGCGTAGCGACTACAGGGATAGTCCACGTCCCAACAGGCAAAATAATGGTTCAAGGTTCCAGAGGCCATACATATCCCCCGAAGATATGATGAACGGACCATGTCAGATGCATTTTTACCTCGACAACAACGGGAAGAGGAAGTCAGTTATTTACAGAAGGATTGCCGAACTTTCTAGGCGTTGAAAAGATACGCGGGGCATGCCAACGCACACGCAGCACATAGAAACCCTCAGGGGCCAAGGAGTGAGATCCACCTTCACCTCCTCCCGCGATCACGAACGAAAATCGACATCAGATACAAATAGCGACAGCTCCACACCCGCCTCCTTATATCGACACCGATGGCGCGGCCTCGATGATTTAGAAGGCCAGGCCATCCAACAGAGCTCAAAAAGTAATTTCGCGACAAGTCTTCATGGCAGAAAAGATGCCTGCACCAACAATCGAGTACCTGAATTGGTCGGGACAGGACATTGGCTTCACCATAGAGGACCACCCGCAGCAAGTCCCTCGACCAGGGCAATCAGCTTTGATCTTACCAGCAGTAATCACAGGATTTGACGTATCACGAGTATTCATAGACGGAGGCAGCAGTTTAAACCTCATGTACGCAGATACATTGAGGAAGATGAACATATCCCTGGCAAACTTAAAACCAACCGACACACGTTTCCATGGTATCACACCAGACAAGCCAAGTTATCCGCTGGGAAAGATCAATCTCGACGTTCAGTTTGGAACCCGAGAGAATTACAGGATAGAAAGGCTGGAGTTCGAAGTCGTGGATTTTCCATCACAGTACCACGCTCTACTGGGACGACCCGCGTATGCCAGGTTTATGGCGGTACCACCTTACACATACTTGTTATGGAGACTCCCTGGACCCAGAGGCCCAATCACAGTAAAATGCAGTTTCGCGCTAGCGGATAAGTGCGACAAGGATTTTCATCGATTGTCAGACACTTTCGGGATGCAAGCGGAGTATATGGCGTCCAGGCTAACAACTGATTATGACGTGTTGTCTGATGGAGGGAGGCCACTAAAGGAGCCAACCTTCAACACAACTAAAAATTCAAAGGAGGTGCAGATCCACCCGACAGATCCCAAGAAGACGACAGCTATCGCCACAAATATGGATCTCGCATAGGAAAGCGCGCTCATCGAGTTCCTCCGTGAGCGCTGGGAAATCTTCGCATGGTGTCCAGCAGACAAGCCAGGAGTACCCAGGGAACTTGCCGAGCACCCCCTTAACTTGGATCCATTGGCCAGGACAATCAGACAACCTTTGCTGCGTTTTCGGAACCAAACCGCAAAGCTATGCTATCGGAAATTAATCGACTCGGAGAAGCTGGATTTATCAAAGAGCTACATACAGAGGTCACGTGGGTAGCTAACCCAGTGTTGGTCCCGAAGAAAAACACAGAGGTCCTTCGCATGTGCGTCGACTTCACATGTCTCAATAAACATTGTCCAAAGGATCACTTCCCCCTCCCAAGGATTGATCAAATTATCGACTCCACGGCAGGCTGTGAACGTCTTTCCTTCCAAGGCGCATATTCTGGTTACAACCAGATCCGATTAAAAGAAGATGATGAGGTCAAAACAGCTTTTATAACACCCTATGGCGTGTTCTGTTATAGAATAATGCCCTTCGGGATGAAAAACGCGGGAGCAACATATCAGCGGATGATGCAGAAGTGCGTTGCCACACAGATTGGCAAAAACGTTCAAGTGTACATCGACGATGTCGTCATAACAAAGAAGAAAGGGTCAACCTTGATTGAAGATCTCAAGGAAACTTTCGACAACCTCGATAAATTATGTCTCAAGCTGAACCCGACAAAATGCTCTTTCGGAGTTCCTGCGGGAGAACTTCTCGGGTTTCTGGTGTCAGCAAGAGGAATCGAGGCTAACCCGGAAAAAGTTCAAGCTATCGTGACGATGCGGAAGACAACAAAGTTAAAGGAAATACAACAGCTAACCGGGCGAGTCGCAGCTTTGAGCAGATTCGTCGCCAGGTTGGGAGAAAAGGTGTTGTCGTTCTACACCTTGATCAAACAGGGAGAAAAGTTCGAGTGGAACGAAGAAGCAGACAGAGCCTTTGAAGATCTCAAGCGCACAATCTCGACACCACCAATATTGGTGGCGCCCAAGGAAAAGGAACCTCTTCTGTTACATATCGCGGCCACACCCCAAGTGGTCAGCATAGTACTTGTGGTTGAGCGAGAAGAAGGAAAACTCCATGGAGTCCAGCGGCCGGTATACTTCATCACCGAAGTTTATCGCCCTCAAAACAGTGATACCCGCAGTACCAAAAGTTAGCATAGTGCGTACATGTGATGCGTGCCAAAGGTTTGCCGCAAAACCTCATTCTTCGGCAGCGGAGCTGATGCCAATACCATTGTCATGGCCCTTTTCTCAATGGGGTCTTGATATGGTGGAAAAATTGCATAAGGTGTGGCCAGGAGGATACAAGTATATGCTCGTAGCTGTCGACAAGTTCACTAAGTGGATTGAGGCGAAGCCGATAAACTCACCAGATGCAGCATCGGCGGTCAAGTTCATCAACAGTATCGTTTTTCGATTTGGAGTTCCTCATAGCATCGTCACAGACAACGGCAGCAACTTCACATCCAAGGAATTTAAGGCATATTGCGCAGAGGTAGGCATCAAATTTCAATTTGCCTCAGTTGCGCACCCGCAAACCAATGGTCAAGTTGAAAAAGCGAACGACATCGATTGCAACGGTATCAAGAAGCGCATGTTAACACCATTGGAAAAAGCTCGACACACATGGCCAGAGGATTTTCCTAGCGTGCTATGGAGTATACGGATGATACCCAATACAGCGACACAAGAAACTCCGTTCTTTCTGGTTCACGGAGCTGAGGTAGTGTTGCCGATAGAGATAGAACACAATTCCCTGAGAGTGGCAGAATTTAATGAAGAAACCTCGAGAAAGGCACTGGAAGATGATGTTGATGCACTCGACGAAGCTCGAAACGAGGTATTATCAAGGGTCACCAAGTTCCAGCAAGATATGAAAAACTACCACAGTCGACGTTTGCGACCAAGGTCTTTCCAGGTAGGCGACCTAGTTCTTCGGCTTAGGCAAGAGAGCTATGAGAAATTCGAGTCACCATGGATAGGCCCGTACATCGTCACCGAAGTAATTGAAGGAGGAGCATACATGATAAAGGACAAAAAGACAGGGATTGCCGAGCCAAATCTCTGGAATGTGGCGCAGCTTAGGCATTTTTACGCTTAAGTCGAAATATAGTCATATATGTAAACATACAATGTACTGAAACACCCACGAGTTTTCAGACGCACTCTTTTCCTTTTAGGGCACCGAGTGGGGCTGGAAGATTTTTAATGATGCGGACTCGCGGTGCTGCAATATAGTAAAGATATGGGTGATATACTGTTATCACCGGAATTTGACCGAGTCCACTACAAGAAAAGTTCTGATAGACAACGTCTCAAAATCGTCCGCTAAGGGGTATTTTTCGTCGCCCATGGGCCTAACCCGACGATATGGGTTCTGTTGTGGAAACCGCCTCGGCAAAGTCCTACGACGATTTTTTTCGGTCCGTCGCGCTTGGGCGCCCTTCCGCCACGGAAAATCGGACCGTTGCCCAAGTGTTTCCGGAGCCCGTTGA
>NC_061509.1:155161581-155328257 GCF_022539505.1 Lolium rigidum
CATATCAACGACTTGTATACTACAACATGCAGTGGTATGCTGGGTCACCGCAAAGGGCAGGTCAAGGGGCGTCACAAGGGGCCCACACGCTAGGCCGGCGTGGCCAGGGCTTGGGCCGCGCCGCCCTAGTGTGTCGCCACCTCGTGGCCCCACTTCGTTTCCTCTTCGGACTTCTGGAAGCTTCGTGGAAAAATAGGACCCTCGGCGTTGATTTCGTCCAATTCCGAGAATATTTCCTTACTAGGATTTCTGAAACCAAAAACAGCAGAAAACAGCAACTGGCTCTTCAACATCTCGTCAATAGGTTAGTGCCGGAAAATGCATAATAATGACATATAATGTGTATAAAACATGTGAGTATCATCAATAAAGTAGCATGGAACATAAGAAATTATAGATACGTTTGGGACGTATCAGTTTCCATGGGTAAAAAGGTCTTTGTACTGTGATGGAACTGGACAGATGCTACAGCGCGCGTGGCAGAAAAAGCGGAGGACGTGTGTCCCCCACTTGCGTAACGTGTCAAGTACCGCAGAGTTTCAGGCCCACATGTCAGTGACAGGACAGAATTCGTGTCTTCCCGATACAGTGGTCATGGCTATCGTCAGCACTGATGTCATTCTAAAGAAAAAACTTCGACTGCGGTGCTATGAGGATTGGCGACAGAAAAGGATTAATGATAATTTCGTGAGCCTTTGATCAAATACAAGTTTTTGTTCAAATGCTCGGGAGCTACTTTTTAAAGAGGTTTGGTAAAGGAGTGGATTCAGAAGGATAAACATTAGTCTATAACCGTCATAAAAAACAACGCCACTAAAAAAGAACTTCGAGCAGTTCCGTCAAGAATATCGACAGAGAAATTTCGAGTATTGCAACAAAGAAAAGGCGAGAGTCTATGATCAAATACAAACATTTGTTCATATGCTCGGGGGCTACTCTTATCAGAAGTATTGTTTATACATCTAATAATAGGATAACGCGGGTGATAAAATATAGAGTTGTTCAACAGTAAAGCAAGTTGAGCCTACAGCCAAGTATAAATACTCGACTGTAGCCTTGGGGGCTACTCCCATCGGGAGCGCTGTTCGCGCACCCGATAAAGATGGCAGAATTAGAAGATATGACAATATAGCGGCAAAGGTGTTAAAAATATGAGCCTACAACCAAGTACAAGCACTTGGCTGTAGCCTCGGAGGCTACTCCCATCGGGAACGCTTTTCGCGTGCCCGATGAAATTAAAGAAGGCATGGTGAGTATATTTCGAGTTATACAAATAACTCTTCATATACTCCCATTGGGAGGACAAGATAAAAATATACAAGTCATCCGTTGACTCGAATAAATGTGATTTTCCAGCAGCCGAAAAAGGCACTCGACAATATATTCTCAGAGCGCCTCAGTCGCGAATTAATCTCTGAATGCCGCAATACTTTGCGAAGGTAAGTCCCCAGGATCTGTCCTGCGCGGCGTGGCACCGCCTCTGATGGTGTTTTGCTACTTTTTCCGTATCAACAGATGCGAAGAAAAATCCTAATGGACGTGTTAGGTACCCGATAAAACATAGCTGAAATTCGGCATCTGGTATGACCTTAAGCGGCACATGTCGAATTACGCCAGTATCCCGAGATCATGTCCGGGGACGTGATCTTGAAGTAGGTTTTTGGGGATTGCCACAAGAGCAGTTAACTGGTACCTGATCCGTCAGATGAACCAGCCCCAATTACCATTATCCCTGTACAACATACAATTGCTCTATAAAGGTCATTTGTTGACTCGAAGGAATAATATGATAATTGTAAAGATGGAGATTGTCAACACCCGGATTTTTAAGTCCAGATGCCTGTTATGCCATACATCGCAATCCCAGGAATATTGTTGTTGCGAGACATACCAGTTGAATATCATAAGTCATCATTCATTACATACCATAGTCGTCTTACAAATAGAGATCACATGATCCAAATTACACAAATAGTTGATCTATTGATCAATGAACACAATTCATAGCGGAAGCATAAATAGAAGGGGACTCTATAGTCCACAGGCCAACGCTTGACGTCAGGAGTAGTCCTAGTTGTCGTAGACGTCCTGCTGTTCATCATCTTCATACTGTTGCTCCTCTTCTAGTCTGGCCATTTGAATAGCCAGGGACACAGCCGTGAGTACTTTAAAGTACTCGCAAACTAATACTAGTGTAAGTACTATCAATTCTAGTAAAGGGGTGCTAAACTCTAGTTTCTTTTGCATAAAGCCAATTTTAGTTCACAAGTATTTGAAATAAAGACTCTTCATATGCTAACTACACTAGTAGGAAAACCCTTATAGGCGAAGCTTAGTTCTGTGGCGCACCGTTTTGAATGCGCCACAGAAACTTATTTTGTGGCGCACCAGGAAGTGTGCGCCACAAAAATAGCTTATTTTTGTGGCGCACAGCTGAACCGTGCGCCACAGAAATTATGTGGGGCCCACATTCTGCCACCACGAATTATTAGGGTAGGTATTTCTGTGGCGCACAATGCTTTCGCGCCACGAAATAACTATTTCGTGGCGCACCGGCTCGGTGCGCCACGGGAGTAGTTATTTCTGTGGCGCACTTGTGCTGGTGCGCCACAGAAATAGGGTAAGTTATATCATCCCTGTAACCCTCCCCTCCCCTCCCCACGCCCGTACGTTCACCTCCGCGTGCCTCTCCCCTCTCCTCCGCTGCCGCCGCCATGGTCATCGCCGTCGCCGTCGCCGCCGCCGCCTCCTTCCTCCGCGAGGGCCGCATGCCGCCATGCTCCACCCATCCCCGCCACCTGCAGCACAAGCCGCTGCGGCGTGGAGGAGGAGGGGCCGCCGCATGGAGGAGGAGGGGCCGGCTCCGCGTCAAGGAGGAGGAGCCGCCGCGTCTTCCTCCTCCTCCACCCCTGCCGTCGTCGTCAACCTCCTCCTCCACCCCTATCGTCGGTGAGCTCCACCTCTCCCCTCCCCTCCCTCCTCCTCCACCCCTGTCGTCGTCGTCAACCTCCTCCTCCACCCCTATCGTCGGTGAGCTCCACCTCTCCCCTCCCCTCCCTCTTCCTCTACCCCTGCTCTGGATGTGTTGATGTTGTGCTCTGGATGTTGTGCTCGATCTGGATGCTCTTGTGCTGCTCGTTGTTCTCTCGGATGTTGATGCTGCTCTGGACAAAATTACGGAGAGGATGATGTTGTGCTCGATCCGGATGCTTGTTGTGCTTGCTGTTGTGGTCATCATGAATAAAAACAGTCCAACATTCTTTTTGTTTTACTTGTCTTTGTTAGCTATATATTTTTTCTATGCTCTACCTGTGATGCTTGTGTTTGTGTTGTTGTAAGTTTGGAGCAAGCAGTGGCATGGCATGTGAGAGAGAGCATGAGAGAGTTTTGGGGGCAGAGATGATGGCAACATCGAGCACCGGTCCTGCATTGGTCCTGCTTTGAATTAGTAAGATCAAGTAGTGGCTTGAGTTCTCGTTGGTAACCAATACCAACAGAGAGCTACTTAATTTTAAGTAGAATTTCTTTTAAGGACTCTAGCTAGATTAGAGGGGAAAAAGATTGCTGGTTTGTTGCCTATGATAATGGATCATCAAATGTTTCTCTTTGTCCCTGGTTGCCTCCTTAATTGTTGCCTTATGATCCAAATGATCCAAGTCCCTTGCATGATCCCATTTGTCCCTAATGTTGCTTAAGATGAATAAATTCCCTCTAATCACCATTTGGAGATCAAGACTAGTTCTTGATATCCATTAGCTAGACTCCAATATTAAAAATGTCTCCCAAATATGGAGACAAACATTTTAACATTACCCCAATGTTATTTCTCTCAAATGGACAGTTTCTGATGGTATGCTTGCTCCTCACTGTACTTTATCAATTCCCTACTGATCCTAAGTACCCATGAATATCTGGTGGTGTTCTTCTGTTGTTTAGTTACTGTCAACACATGTGTTTGCATGTGTGTGTGAGCTGCTTGTAGTGTCACTTGACTATTCAAGTTTCAATGTTGGTTACTTTTCCTCTAGTGCAAGAAATGGTTGAGCAGATGTTTATCCACTTGTTGGCCTTTATTCTTGGTAGCTCAAAGTGTCATGCACTTACTAGATCATCAAATGTTTCCCTTTGTCCCTGGTTAATTGCCTCCTTAATTGATGCCTTATGATCCAAATTACTATATTATTGGATTGAGTGATATGGCTACTCGCTTGTTTGCTCTCCAAATTACCAAGTGATGAATATATAATCCCTTTGGAGCATCTGCCCCATGCTATATATGTGTATTTGACCATGCTTATGATGGATTTCTTTTAAGGACTCTAGCTAGATTAGAGGGGAAAAAGTTGTCTGCTTTGTTGCCTATGATAATGGATCATCAAATGTTTCCCTTTGTCCCTGGTTGCCTCCTTAATTGATGCCTTATGATCCAAATGACCCAAGTCCCTTGCATGATCCCATTTGTCCCTAATGTTGCTTAAGATGAATAAATTCCCTCTAATCACCATTTGGAGATCAAGACTAGTTCTTGATTTCCATTAGCTAGACTCCAATATTAAATTCCCTCTAATCACCATTTCTTGTTGGCTTTGATGAAAATAGAGATATCCACAGTAGGGGATCATGTAAATGAAAGCCATTGTGGTATCCTTTGAAGAAAATGGACGAGTTTCGATGGTTTTAAAAGGCTAGGTGGTGCTAGGTGATTAAGTTGGCTACCAAGACTTGTCTCATCCGGTTAGCTGGGATATGCTATGTGTTGTTGCTTGTTTAGGCATATCTATCACTTACTGGATTTACTGGTTCTTGATTGGCCTCTCTTTTGCCAGCATCACTTGGTCTATATACCAAGTGATGAATAATCCCTTTGGAGCATCTGCACCATGCATGCTATGTGTGTTTGAGCATCTTGACTTATGTACACCATAGTTGCTGGTTTGTTGGTGTTTTTGTACTTGCCGATGATTAGATGGTTGGTCGATCACTCGTACACTCGGGGGTGGAGCAAGTGAGCCTGGTGTGATGGCACAAGTATCAATATTTTGTGCATCCTACCTGGCCTCACTTACTCCATCCCTGGATGTTAATATTTGTTTCGACCAAAAAAGTATGAGGCATTCCATTTAGTTCATACTAGCTAGCTACTTCTTAATTGCATTGGCCTTTTTTCCATTTTAGTGTCGATGATTAAATTGTTTGGTCACTTGTACACTCTGGGGTGGGGCCAGTGAGCCTGGTGCGATGGCACAAATATCAATCTCTAGTGCATCCTACCTGGCCTCACTGACCCCATCCCGGGATGTTAATATTTCTTTCGACCAACAAAGTATGAGGCATATGATATCTAGTTGAGATACCACTTGGCTCTTTCTTCCATTTTAGTGCCGATGATTAGAATGTTTGGTCAGCTATACGCCGCAATATACTTTGTAGACGGGCCCCCTTTCCCCGGCCGCCGTTCCGTGAACGAGTCTTTGACGAGACAACAACGCCGACCTGCCTCTCCGGCGCATCACCACTTTTCTTCTCTCGCCGTCCAGTACGTGAACGAGTCCTTAATGCAAAGATGGTGCCAGCCTCCCTAGCATCATGCCGACCCCTGTTGCCGTGCTTCAGGCCGTGTCTCACGCGCCCTGCACTCTTCGCCTTTTTGCCCGGTGAACGAATAGACTAATCGTTGGAATAAGGAAGCCGATGACGGCCGATCGCAATTTAATCTTGCGACCGGCCGTCATCGGTTTCCTTATTGCAACGATCAGTCTATTGGTTCACCGGGCAAGAAGGCGAACAGTGCAGGGCGCGGGACCACGACCTGAAGCGCGGCAACACGGCCCGGCATAATGCTCGGGCAGGCCGGCACGGTCTTTGCATCAAGGACTCGTTCACTGGACGGCGAGGGACTGCGGTGGTTCCTGCGCCGGAGAGGCGGATCGGCGTCGTTGTGTCGTCAAGCACCCGTTCACGGAACGGCGGCCGGGAAAGGGGGCCCTTCCGCAAAGTATACTCGCGGTGTATACTGCAACTATGGTTTCTGACCATAGTATTTGTGTTGACCAACAATGTATGAGGCACTTATTCCATTTTGTCATTCCATTTGCTTTGAGATTTTCAAAATGCCGATGATTAAAATGTTTGGTCACCGTACACTCGCGGGCAGCGTAAGTGAGCCTGGTAAGATAGCACAAATATCAATCTCTTGTGCATCGGACTTGGTCTCACTTACGCCGTCCCTGAATGTTAGTATTTGTGTTGACCAACAATGTATGAGGCACTTATTCCATTTTGTCATTCCATTTGCTTTGAGATTTTCAAAATGCCGATGATTAAAATGTTTGGTCACCGTACACTCGGGGGCGGCGTAAGTGAGCCTGGTAAGATAGAACAAATATCAATCTCTTGTGCATCGGACTTGGTCTCACTTACGCCATCCCTGAATGTTAATATTTGTGTTGACCAACAATGTATGAGGCATTTATTCCATTTCTCTTGTGCATCGGACTTGTTGGTCTCACTTTCTTCCATTTTCATCATAGTAGGAACTGGATGAAGACCCCGATGCAAGCGAGCCTGGTGGGTAGAGATGAGGGAGCAAAGGAGGAACCAGATGAAGACTACTTTGTATCTCGAAATTGTGAATTTTGTATGAATTAAGAGTTGTATGCAAAACATTTGACACTTGCCACTATATATGTATCTCGATCGGGATCTAAGTAATGTGATGATGATGTCTATGTTATATCTGTGCAATGTACATGATATTTATATTATATCTGAATGTTGTTGTATATAACCTGTATATTGCTTGTCTATAAACTGCATGTGTATAGCAGGCAGTACAAAATCGTGTATAATACAAGCAAATTCTGTGGCGCACTGAAAACCAATTCTGTGGCGCACGATTTTCTGTGGCGCACCAAGGAACAAGTGCGCCACAGAAACCTTAATTCTGTGGCGCATGGGCCAGTGCGCCACAGAAACCTTATTTTTGTGGCGAAGTTTCTGTGCCGCACCTCCCGTGCGCCACAGAAGCCTATTTTTGTGCGCCACTGATGAGGCTTTTCCTACTAGTGCTAACTCAAGTGGGAACATTAGTGTCATTCCCACAACTCAGTTGTGATTCAAGTCAAGTTCACCATTCACCTTTCAAGTTCAAATCACAAGTCACCCTTCACATGTCACATTTTTTGAAAAATTCTGATAACGGAACAGTATGGCCTTTCCAACCGTCCATAACCGTGGACGCGGCTATTCGAATAGTTCTACACTCGCGAGAGGTCGTACACTTGTGCCACAACATTTGCAATAATCCATCGGGGTTAAGCGGCACTGATTTATCACACTCCGTGTGCGGACTACCAACCATAACCTTTCACTTACATACCCTAGTATAGGCACCTCTCCCCATGAGCTTGGCCTCCCAGTGAAGACAGACAGTCAGCCTGGGAACTGCACAGGGCTTGGACCGGACATTCACCTCATATTCACGTCATATCACATCATTTCATATTTCTTTGGAGGCAGCCCTTGGCATAACCCCGATAACGCTTGTTTAGAGGGAACCCATACTAAGATACATAAACTTGTAGTTAAGCCCTACCCATATCAGGTATTGTGGGGGTACTTGCAAAATTGGAATGGTATCGCATCCGAACCCAACCATCAGTTTTTGTAAAGTTCACCATGTCATTCACCAGTCATATTCACCTTCAAAATCTTTCAGTAGAATGACTCATCATTCCAAGGTTTTCAAAGTCATTTCATTTCACATGTTCCCATCTAAAGTAGTCTTATTTATTTATTAGCACTAGCCACTAGTCATGAGGGGTGCTAACTAGCTTTCATTGCTCTAGGCTAAATTTGATGGTCTTGTTCTACTCTAGACCAAGTGAATCATGAATCAAAAAGTAAACTTTGATAAACAAAATCCAAAGTTGATAAGATAGAAACTTGGGATGGGATCATTAGGCATAAAGTAAAATGTGATGGTGCCTTGCTCTTGTAGAGCCTTGCACTTAGCAAGAATATTAGCTTGCAACAATATAACTTGCATTAGTCTAGCTTGCCTTGGTTGTTGAGGTGGTCAAAGTTCTCTTCTTCTTCTGGGTAGAATCCTTCCTCTTCCTGGTATTCTCC
The DNA here is from genome assembly GCF_022539505.1 of Lolium rigidum. Taxonomy (NCBI): domain Eukaryota; kingdom Viridiplantae; phylum Streptophyta; class Magnoliopsida; order Poales; family Poaceae; genus Lolium; species Lolium rigidum. The sequence goes on from NC_061509.1 coordinate 155,169,712, forward strand.
GGTACTAGCGTCTATACACGAATACGAGGATACAATCACCAAACAATACTTAAGTAGCCTTAATTGGCCTTAATGGCTCACTCCAAATGATCTAGCATCATCACTTAGCATTGCTACCAAAAATCATTCTAGGGTTTTCTTACTTAGGGTTAGAGAAATAATTTCCTCTCATTACATATGTAAATGATAGTTCCCATTTAGTTCTTGAGGAATGATTTCCTCTCATTGAATCTTCTTAAGATTTAACTTCTCAAATAATCATACCTTAAATCATGTTGACCTTGGTCAACCATTCATCATCATCATTTGAGAAAATGATTTAAATGAAGTAGAATACCTCATACATTTTAACCATGCTATTTATGATTTAATATCACCAAGTATTTCATGTGAGAGTAAATGGACCAGGGTCTAAACCTCATATGAAGTGCTTGGGACAAGATTTAAATGAAGCAAAACACTTCATATGATTTACATAATAGTTTTGGACAATATCAACTAGCTAAACTAGCCATATAGTCCTTTATTCAAACTAGGGCATGATCATCCAAAGTGACCACATCATATTTTTGCAGAAACAATTAGTGTAAGTGAAATGTGAGATATGAGAGTTGAAATCAACTCAGTATCATTTTTGGTTGATTTTTAAGATTTATTTGAATGTGCAAAAGTCCCTGACTTAATATTTTTGTCACATTATTTATACAGACAATATAAGGGTGAGATCAGTGGGGTTGTTTAGAACTCTTCAATAGCTTTCTAACGATATAAAGTTTGTTAAATTTGGCCAAGCCAAACAGATTCTATTGAATTTCAAAGTCAGGACCAGTATTTGAATTCACACTGAACTGATTTAACAGAATTTGAAATATGGGCTTAGGCGGGAAAAATAGCTGGGCTGCGCAGCAGAGAAGGATTGGGCCAGAATGATTCAAAACAGAGAAATCCAGCCCAGCAGCGCATCTCGTGCGAGTGGGCTTGCTGACAAGGTGGGGCCTGCCTGTCAGCGACTCTTTAATCCCGAAACGGTATGGATCATTGTGGTGCGTTGGATTAGAACGAGATCTAACGGCCGAGGGTCGTCATCTTCTCCGACGAGAGCCGTTGGTCTGGCGGCGAGCCTAGGGGGTCGGAGGGCTAACCAGTGGTCCGGCGAGCGGCAGCGAGGTTCAGGGCGAGGTTGTCGATGACGGTGAAGCAACCTGTAGCAGTGGCGGAGCTCGAGGAGGCTTCAATCGACGGTGATTCCTCCAGGGCTTCCACGGCTCCGAGCTTGCGATTGCGGCGACTCCGGCGATGATCGAGGTAGCTAATGGGGGAAGGAGAGGCAGTGGAGGATGGGGAGCGAGGTGGTGTGCTCAATGGCGTCCAGGGAACGCTCTATTTATAGGGCGCGAGGTGCCCGTGGGTCTGCGGCGAAGGCGACAGCGGCGCGGCGATTCCGGCGAGGGATAGGGGTAGGCGACTGCAGCTCTAGGTAGGCGACGTCAAGGCGGTTCGGTGAGCGTCAACGGTGCGGCAAGGTGAGGCGTACGATGGTCGGGTGCAAGCGTGTACTGCCGCGGCCGTGGCGGGCGGGCGCGTCCTTTCAAGCGACGGCAGGCACGGGGTGGTGACGCCAGCTTGTCCGGCGGGCTCCGCGTGTCGTGGCGGGTACCAGGGCGAGCGGAGGTGGTCGGCGGTGCCGTGGTACGGCGGGGCGACGCGTGGTCGTGTCGCGCGCGTCCGTGCACAGGTGACGTCGCCATGCCGTTCGCGGCGTACCTGGGGCATCGTGGGCGTGCTCCGTCCGGGGCGTGTCGGCGTCCTTTCGCCCAACAGCCTGTACTGGCGATCTCAGGAGATCAAGGGCGAGCTGTTTGGCATGGTGACTCGGGCTGGAGAGCTAGGGAGAGAGGGGTGGCGTGTCGAGGGGAAACGTGGCCGGCATGGCCATGGCCGTGCCATGTTTGGCCGTGTCCATGATGTTCCCATGCATGATCTGGGTAGGGTGGGGTCCAGGGGTCATGGCTGGGTCAAGTGGTGATCAAGAAATGGCATGGTTTGATCAAATTTTGGAAAGTGGTGATCTTGCATTTGTTTCAAAGTCTCCTCTTGGCTTGCTCATAACTTTTGATCCAAGATGATTTTGAGGTGATGATCTTTACAGAAGTTGTTCACCTTGTTGTGTACTTGGATGTGGTGCAAAGAATGGGATTTGTTTAGTTTAGAAATCTTGAAATATAGGGGCTCAAAGTAGTGACCAGATTATAAAAGACAGATTTGACCATTATTCTATGTGCTCACAAATTGAGTTTAAATTTGATTTGATTTGGGTTTCTTTGATTCCAAAAGTTGTAATAAGTGTTTAATAACATAATACCACTAATGGTGACGGCCAAAATGGTCTAGGTCAAAGATTTGTAAAAAATGGCATAAACCATATGTGAGGGTTTTGTGATTTCCTACTTTTTATTCTTTTCTTTTTCTTTGCTTCACTTTGACAAGGTTGAGGTTTATTTGGTGTTAGATGGAGTTGGGTAAAAGGTTCAAACCAATTTGGGGCAATGTGGTTGCCTAGGTCAAAAATTGATATTATGGCTAAGTGCCACATATGCCTCTATGCATATTTTTACTTATTTATTTCTCACTTGAATTTGTTGGTAAGTACTTAGTTAGGTGTGTTGAGGTATTTCAAATCATCTACTCAAGGTAGACAAAGCAAAGTTCATCATTTGCACAAATAGCCATAGGCTTACATATGCCTTTTTCTTATTTAACATCCTTTCTTTTTATTTGGCTTGTAAATGGATGTGAGAAGAGAAATAAGGTTTAGGGTTTAGTGGGGTTTACCATGGTTCATCACCATTTAGTAAAATAAGAAAAGTAGGGTTCAAGATTTACATATTAGGGCTATATGCCCACATATGTCTTTTTCTTTTATTTTGGTTTCTCAAAATAGATCCTCTTGGTTTTAAGAAGGTTAGGGTTTAGGGTTTTGGAAATGTGTTCAAGGTGATAAACAAACAATCATGGCAAAACACAAGTATTAGGTATGAGCACTATGCATAGCACTCTATGTAATAAAAGTTTTTGTTGGTTCTCATTTTTGGAAAAAGGAAATTCATTTTCTCTTTGTTTTAAAATTTGGGATGTTACAGAGATTTTTCCTGATTCTTCGACTCAAGCAAAATCTCGGGGGCTACTGACATAGGCATCCCCAATGGGCCTGCCGAAGATAGTACCCGGGGTTTACTGAAGGCCCACGACCCAAAGTTTATAAAGCCTGGAAGCCCATTTAGGGAATAGTTTGGAAATATAGAGTTGTATTAGGAATAATGACTTGTAACTATTACGGGACGAACTCAAAGAGTCTCCCGGACTTCGTAACTTGTACATCACGAAACCCTCGGCTCCGCCTCCTATATATGAGGGAGTCGAGGGACAAAGAGAGGATCGATTTCATTGTCCACACAACCCTAGTTTCTTAGCAGTCGAGTCCTTTTCCGGCTGAACCTTCGAGATATACTTGCCCTTTACTTCTCTGAAAACCCTAGTCTACAATCTGTAGGCATTGACAAGTCGATACCTTGTCACCTTGATACAAAGCTCTCTATAATACTCCCTCCGTTCCTAATTATAAGGCATTGTTTGATATATTTATGAAAAGCTGCTTAGACTTAATCCAATCAATGTTGGAGGACGAGCATCAACTTTGTTGGAAGAAAAAGGACGATTATTCAAGTTAAGATTTATAAGGGACTAGAGAAAATGACGTGGCAATTGCAGTTACCGCTTATGTTTTATTGTTTTTAGCATATTTCTGTCTTTTGTAGTTACACTCTAAAAATACATATAATGAATCATCAATAGGCATGTATGGAATGAAATGGATGAAGGATGTTGTTCTCGGAAAACAGTTAGATAATGCTTTTCGCACTACTAGCGTTGGTGATCCCAATATTAGATTACATGAAATCGGCATCTCCATGGATTTAGCTTCGAACTTGGTCGTTTCTGAACATGTTAATTCTTACAATATCGAGAGCATAAAATTAAAGAGAAACCTTCACCTTCGTGCCAAGGAAATACTATTCACTCAACCCAATGAAGAGCTAATTCATGTCAGAAAGCAAATCAGCTACAAATTGATGACATTGTGTACATTCCATTGCAGAATGGAGATACCAATCGGGACTAAAGGGCTTGTGGCAGGCTGCTGCCGATACGAGCCTCTTTAGTCCTGGTTGGAGACACCAATCGGGACTAAATAATTTCTATTTTTTTTGCTCCACACACCCCCTTGGATCGCCTTTTTTTAGGTTTGCAAAATACAAAAAATGATAGAAAATTCAAAATTCAAAATCCTTTTAGATGTAGGTAGGTTAGGTGATCTAGTTATTATGAAAAATAACAAACAAGAATGTTGAATTATTTTGCAAAAAATTCTATCTATCGATAATATGGCAATAACTTTTTCATACAAACTAGAAATAAATTAATATATGAAAATTTATCTAAGCAAACAATGATTCAGTAAAGGCTATACGCCCGAGTTGAATGCAAGAAAAGAGCGACCTGCTCCTGTTCTAAGAGCATGCACATACGTCGGCAACTTAAAAAATTAAATATTTACGGTACCTATTAGGTCATAGAGCCTTCGGCGAATAAAGCTTGGGCCAAGGTTCAAGGTCGCTAGTCGAGCTTGAGCCAAACTATGGGCTGAGGTGTTGGTAGAGCTATCATAAGACTTCTTAATGTGATTGGATAAGGTACGTTTGTTTTGAAAAAGTACTCGTTATTTTGTTCGCACACATGCATCTCTAGTTATGCACATTATTGTATTCTTTGGTTTCCGTTTATGTCAATCCCATTTCATTTAGATGGTTTCCATCTTTGTGATGTATAAATTTTTTCCAGCACATTACATGATTGTAGAGGAGAATAGTTTAGCCACTAGTTACTGAATATCTTGTTCGACTTTCCACCTTGAGACGAAGTTCTCAATAATAATCCCTCTTCCTAAATACAAGGCGTGTTGGGATATATTTATGAAAAGACTGATACTGATTAAATACATGTGACAAGATATTGTTTATCTCTTTCCTAGTCGCTGCTTAGATTTAATTCAATTAATATTGGAGGATGAACATCAATTTTGTTTGGAACAAGAAAGATGAGTGTTCAAGTTACACTTTAGAAGGGACTAGATAGTTTGACGTGGCAATTGGTAGTTACCACTTATCTTTTATTGTTTTAGACATATTTCTATCTTTTCTAGTTACACTCTGAAAAGACATATAAGGAATCATCAACATGCATGTATGGATGAAGGATGCCGTTCTCAACAAACGGCCAGATAATGCATTTCGCACTACTATGGTGGGTGATCCCAAGATTAGATTACATGAAATCGGCATGTCCAAGGATTTAGCTTCGAACTTGGTTGTTTCTGAACATGTTAATTCTTACAATATCGAGAGCATAAAATTAAAGAGAAACCTTCACCTTCGTGCCAAGGAAATACTATTCAACCGGTGCAATGAAGAGCTAATTCATGTTAAGAATGCAAATCAACTACAAATTGCTGACATCGTGTACATGCTATTGCAGTATGGAGATACCAACGGGGACTAAAGGGCTTGCGGCAGGCTGCGGCCGATGTGAGCCTATTTAATCCGGTTTGGAGATACCAACCTGGACTAAATACTTTCTAGTTTTTTGCTCCACACAGCCCCCTTGGATCGCCTATTTTAGCTTTGTGATATACAAAAGAAAATGATATGAAATTAAAAATAAAAAATCCTTTTAGAGATAGGTAGGTAAGGCTATCTAGTTATTATGAAAAATAACATACATGAATTTTGACTTATTTTGCAAAACAATGTATTTTTCGGTAAGATGGCAATAACTTTTGCATACGAACTAGAATTTTTTGTTTAATATATGAAAATATATCAACGTGGAAAATGTTTTGGTAAAGACTGGAGGCCCGAGTCGACTACAACAAAAGAGCAACATGCTCCTGTTCTAAGACCATGCACATACGTCGGCAATTTAAAATTTTAAATAGTTACAGTACCTATTAGCTTTTAGAGGAGAATACTGTTTGGGCCAAGGTTCAAGATCGCTAGTTGAGCTTGAGCCAAACTATAGGCTGAGGAGTTCATAGAACCATCATAAGAATTTTTAATATGATTGGATAATGTATTTTGTTTTGAAAAGTCCTCGTTAATTTGTTCCCACACATGCATCTGTAGTTATGTATATTATTGTATTCTTTTGTTTCCATTTATGTCCATTCCATATCATTTACATGGTTATCATCTTTGTGATATATAATTTTTTCCAGCACATTACAAGTTGTACCGGAGAATAGTGTAGACACTAGTTACTCAATATCTTGTTCGAATTTCCACCTTGATACGAAGCGCTCTATACTACTCCCTCCATTCATAAATATAAGGTGTTTCCGGTTATATTTATGAAAAGATAGATACTAATTAAATACATGTGACAAGATATTATTTGTCTCGTTTCAAGTCGCTCCTTAGATTTAATCCAATCAATGTTGGAGGATGAGCATCAATTTTGTTTGGCACGAGAAGGATGAGTATTCAAGTTACACTTCCGAAGAGACTATATAGTTTGACGTGGCAATTGCAGTTACGGCTTATATTTTATTTTTTTTAGCATATTTCTATCATTTGCAGTTACACTCTAAAAAGATAGATAAGGAATCATCAACATGCATGTATGAAATAAAATGGATGAAGGATGGCGTTCTCAGCAAACAGTCAGATAATGCTTTTAACACTACCATGGTTGGTGATCCCAAGATTAGATTACATGAAATTGGCATCTCCATGGATTTAGCTTCGAACTTAGTTGTGTCTGAACATGTTAAGTCTTGCAATATTGAGAGTATAAATTTAAAGTGCAACCTTCACCTTCGCCCAAGGAAATACTATTCACTCAGCCCAATGAAGAACTAAAATCATGTTAAGAAAGCAAATCAGCTACAAATTGGTGACGTTGTGTACATTCCATTGAAGGATGGAGATACCAACCGTGACTAAAGGGCTTGCGGTAGGCTGCGACCGGTGCGCGCTTCTTTAGTACCGGTTGCAGACATGAACCTGGACTAAATAATTTATAGGTTTTTTGCTCCACACACCCCTTTGGATCGCCTTTTTTAGCTTTGCAAAATACAAAATAAAATGATAGAAAATTCAAAAATTAAAATCCTTTTTGATGTAGGTAGGTTAGGTGATCTAGTTAGTATGAAAAATAACAAACATGAATATTCAATTATTTTGCACAAAAAATCTATTTTTGGTAAGATGTCAATAACTTTTGCATATGAACTAGAAATAAAAATTTAATATATGAAAATCTATCTACGTGAAAAATGTTTCGGTAAAGGCTGGAGGCCCAAGTCGAATGAAAGAAAAGAGCGACCTGCTCCTGTTCTAAGAGCAGACACATACATCGGCAATTTAAAAAGTTAAATAGTTACAGTACCTATTAGGTCGTAAAGCCTTGGACGAATACAGTTTGGGCCAAGGTTCAGGGTCGTTAGTCGAAAACTATAAGCTGAGGTGTTGGTAGAACCATCATAAGATTTCTTAATATAATTGGATAAGGAATGTTTGTTTTGAAAAAGTCCTCCTTATTTTAGTCTCACACTTATATCTGTAGTTATGCATATTATTGTATTCTTTGGTTTCAGTTTATGACCAGCCCATTTAATTTACATGGTTTTCATCTTTGTGATATATAAATTTTTCTAGCACATTACATGATTGTAGTGAAGAATAATGTTGGCACTAGTTACTGAATATCTTGTTCCACTTTTCACCTTGTTTCGAAGTGCTCTACACTACTCCCTCTGTTCCTAAATATATGGCGTTTCGGGATATATTTATGAAAATACATATATTGATTAAATACATGTGAAAAATATTGTTTATCTCGTTCCTAGTCGCTGCTTAGACTTAATCCAATCAATGTTGAAGGATGAGCATCAATTTTGTTTGGAACAAGAAAGATGAGTATTCAAGTTACACTTTAATAGGGACTAGATAGTTTGACATGGCAATTGCACTTGCCGCTTATGTTTCATTGTTTTTAACATATTTCTGTCATTTGCAGTTACACTCTAAAAAGACATATAAGGAATCGTGAATAGTCATGTATGGAATGAAATGGATGAAGGATGTCATTCTGAGCAAACGGTTAGATAATGCTTTTCACACGACTATGGTTGGTGATTCCATTAATTTAGCCTCCAACTTGGTTGTTTCTGAACATGTTAATTCTTACAATATCGAGAGCATAAATTTGAAGTGCAACCTTCACCTTCGTGCCAAGGAAATACTAATCACTCGGCCTAATGAAGAACTAATTCATGTAACAAAGCAAATTAGCTACAAATTGGTGACATTGTGTACATTCCGTTGCTGGATGAAAATACCAACCGAGACTAAAGGGCTTGCGGCAGGCTGCGGCAGGTACGAGCCTCTTTACTCCGATTGGATACACCAACCGGGACTAAATAATTTCTAGTTTCTTTGCTCCACACACCCTCTTGGATCGCCCTTTTTAGCTTTGAAAATACAAAAAAAAATGATAGAAAATTCAAAATTAAAATCCTTTTAGATGTAGTTAGGTTAGGTGATCTAGTTATTACTAAAAATAGCAAACATGAATTTTGAGTTAATTTGCAAAAAACTTGTATTTTTCGGTAAGATGGCAATAACTTTTGCATGCGAACTAGAAATAAAAAATATTAATGTATGAAAATCTATCTTCGTGAAAGATGTTTTGGTAAAGGATGGAGGCTCGAGTCGCATGCAAGAAAAGAGCGATCTGCTCCTCTTCTAAGAGCAGACACATACATCACCAATTTTAAAAGTTAAATAGTTACGGTACCTATTAGCTCGTAGAGCCTTGGACGAATACAATTTGGGCCAAGTTTCATGGTCGCTATTAAAACTTGAGCCAAACTATCAGCTCAGGTATTCATAAGACTTCTTAATACGATTAGAATAGTTATGTTTGTTTTTAAAAAAACATCGTTATTTTAGTTCCACACATGCATCTGTAGGTAGGCACATTATTGTATTCTTTGGTTTCCGTTTATGTCCTCCCATTTCAGTTACAAGGTTTCCATCTTTGTGATATATAAGTTTTTCTGGCACATTGCACAATTGTAGTGGAGAATAGTGTAGACACTAGTTACTGAATATCGTGTTCGACTTTACACCTTTATACAAAGCCCTCTATAATGCTCCCTCCGTTTCTTGTGACATATTTATGAAAATACATATACTGATTAAATACATGTGAAAAAATATTGTTTATCTCGTTCCTAGTTCGCTGCTTAGACTTAATCCAATCAATGTTGGAGGATGAGCATCAATTTTGTTTGGAAGAAAAAGGATGAGTATTCAAGTTACAATTTAGAAGGGACTAGATAGTTTGACGTGGCAATTGCAGTTACCGCTTATGTTTTATTATTGTTAGCATATTTCCGTCTTTTGCAGTTACACTCTAAAAAGACATAAAAAATAGTCAACATGCATGTATGAAATGAAATGGATGAAGGATGTCGTTCGTAGCAAACACTAAGATAATTTTTTTCGCACTACTATGGTTGGTGATCCCAAGATTAGATTACATTAATCTACATTTCCATGAATTTAGCTTCGAACTTGGTTGTTTCTGAACATGTTAATTCTTACAATATCAAGAGCATAAAATTGAGGTGCAACCTTCAACTTTGTGCCAAGAAAATATTATTCACTCGGCCCAATGAAGATCTAATTCATCTAAGAAAGCAAATCAGCTACAATTGATGACATTGTGTACATTCCATTGCAGGAAGGAGATAAGAAATGGAAATAAAGAGCTTGCGGCATGCTATGGCCGGTGCGAGCCTGTTTAGTCCCGGCTGGAGACACCAACCGAGACTAAATAATTTTTAGTTTTTTTTTGCTCCACACACCTCCCTTGGATTGTATTTTTTTAGCTTTGCAAAATACAAAATAAAATGATAGAAAATTCAAAATTAAAAATCCTTTTAGAACTAGGTAGGTTAGCTGATCTAGTTATTATGAAAAATAACAAACAACAATTTTGACTTATTTTGCAAAATAATTGTAGTTTTCGGTAAGATGGCAATAACTTCTGCATACGAAATAAAAATAAAAATTTAATATATGAAAATCTATCTACGTGAAAAATGTTTCGGTAAAGGCTGGAGGCCCGAATCGAATGCAAGAAAAGAGCGACCTGCTCGTGTTCTAAAGGAAGGCACATACATCGGAAATTTAAAAAGTTAAATAGTTATTGTATTCTTTTGTTTCCGTTTATGTCCATCTCATTTCATTTACATGGTTTCCATATTTGTGATATATAAATTTTCTGGCACATTACATGATTATAGTGGACAATAGTGTAGGCACTAGTTACGGAATATATTGTTTGACTTTCCACCTTGATACAAGCGCTCTATAATACTCCCTCTGTTCCTAAATATAAGGCGTTTTGGGATATATTTATGAAAAGACATATACTGATAAAATACATGTGAAAAAAAATTGTTTTTCTCGTTCCTAGTCATTCCTTAGATTTACTCCAATCAATGTTGGAGGATGAGCATCAATTTTTTTTGGAAAAAGAAGGATGAGTATTGAAGTTATTTTAAGGGACTAGATAGTTTAACGTGGTAATTGCAGTTACCGCTTATGTTTTATTGTTTTTAGCATATTTATGTCTTTTGCAGTTACACTCTAAAAAGACATATTAGAAATCATCAGCAAGCATGTATGGAATGAAATGGATGAAGGATGCCATTCTCAGCAGATGGTCAGATAATGCATGTTGCACTACTATGGTTGGTGATCCCAAGATTAGATGACATGAAATCGGAATCTCCATGGATTTAGCTTCGACCCATGTTAATTATTAGAATATCGAGGGCATAAATTTGAACTGCAACCTTCATATTTGTGCCAAGAAAATACTACTCACTCAGCGTAACGAAGAGCTAATTCATGTTAAGAAAGTAAATCACCTACAAATTTGTGACATTTTATAGAGGCTATTGCAGGATGGAAATACAAACCAGGACTAAAGGGTTTGCGGCAGGTTGCGGCCTGTGCGAGCCTCTTTAGTCCCGGTTGAAGACACCAACAGGGACTAAATACTATCTAGGTTTTTTTTCTCTACACTCCTCCTTGGATCGACTCTTTTAGCTTTGCAAAATACAAAATAATATGATAGAAAATTCAAAATTAAAAATCCTTTTAGATGTAGGTATGTTAGGTGATCTTGTTATTATGAAAAATATCAAACATGAATTTTGACTTAATTTGCAAACAAAAATTATTTTTCGGTAAGTTTGCAAAAACTTTTGCGTACGAACTAGAAAAAAAATTAATATATGAAAATCTAAACACGCCAATCCCAATATGTTTTAGTAAAGGCTGGAGGCCCTAGTTGAATGCTAGAAAAGAGCAACATCCTCGTAGAGCCTTGGCAATTTAAAAAGTTAAATAGTTACAGTACCTATTAGCTCGTAGAGCCTTGGAATAATACATTTTGGCCCAAGGTTCAAGGTCGCTAGTCGTGCTTGAGCCAAACTATAAGTTGAGGTGTTGGTAGAACTATGATAATACTTCTTAATATGATTAGATAAGTTATGTTTGTTTTGAAAAAGTCCTTATTATTTTAGTCCCACACATGCATCTATTGTTATGCACATTATTATGTTCTTTGGTTTCCGTTTATGTCCATCCCATTTCATTTACATGGTTTCAATCTTTGTGATATATAAATTTTTCCAGCACATTACACGATTCTAGTGGAGAATAGTGTAGGCACTAGTTACTGAATATTTTGTTATACTTTCCACCTTGATACCGAGCGCTCTATTATACTCCCCTGTTCCTAAATATAAGGCATTTTGGGATATATTTATGAAAAGACATATACTGATTAAATACATGTGACAAAATATTGTTTATCTCATTCATAGTCATTGCTTAGATTTAATCCAATCAATGTTGGAGGATGAGCATCAATTTTGCTTGGAAAAAGAAGGATGAGTATTCAAGTTGCACTTTAGAAGGGACTAGATAGTTTGACGTGGTAATTGCAGTTACAGCTTATGTATACACTCTAAAAACACATATTAGGAACAACAAGGATGTATGGAATGAAATGGATGAAGGATGTCGTTTTAAGCAAATGGTCAAATAATGCCTTTCGCACTACTATAGCTGGTGATCCCAAGAATAGATGACATGAAATCGGCGTCTCCATGGATTTAGCTTCGAACTTGGTTGTTTCTAAATATGTTAATTATTACAATATCGAGAGCATAAATTTGAAGTGCAACCTTCACCTTCGTGCAAAGAAAATACTATTCACTCAGCACAATAAAGAGCTAATTCATGTTAAGAAAGCAAATCAATTACAAACTGGTGATATTGTGTACACGCCATTGAAGGATGGAAATACCAACCGGGACTAAAGGGCTTGCGGTAGGTTGCGGCCGGTGTTAGCCTCTTTAGTCCCGTAAGACACCAACCGAGACTAAATACTTTCTAGTTTTTTTTGCTCCACACAGCTCCTTGGATCGACTCTTTTAGCTTTGCAAATATAGAAGAATATGATAGAAAATCCAAAATTAAAAATCCTTTTAGATGTAGGTAGGTTAGGTGATCTAGTTATTATGAAAAATATCAAACATTAATTTTGACTTAATTTGCAAAAAAAATCGGTAAGTAGGCAATAACTTTTTCATACGAACTAGGAAAAAAATGTTTAACATATGAATCAATACACGCAAAAAATGTTTTGGTAAAGGCTGGAGGGCCGAGTCGAATGCAAGAAAAAAGCGACATGCTCATGTTATAAGAGCAGGTAGATACATCGTAAATTTAAAAAGTTAAATAGTTACGGCACCTATTAGCTTGTAGATTATTCATCGAATACAGTTTGGGCTAAGGTTCAAGGTCGCTGGTCGAGATTGAGCCAAACTATAAGCCGAGGTGTTGGAAGAACCAATGTAAGACTTCTTAATATGATTGGATAAGATATGTTTGTTTTGATAAAGTCCTTGTTATTTTGTTCCCACACATGCATCTGTAGTCATGAACATTATTTTATTCTTCGGTTTCCGTTTATGTCCATCCCATTTCATTTACATGGTTTCCATATTCGTGATATATAATTTTTTCCCGCACATTACATTATGGTAGTGGAGAATAGTGTAGGCACTAGTTACTGGATATCTTGTTCGACTTACCACCGTGATATCCAGCGCTCTATAATACTCACCCGTTCCTAAATATAAGGTGTTTTGTGATATATTGATGAAAATACATATACTGATTAAATACATGTGACACAATATTGTTTATCTCCTTCCTATTCGCTGCTTAAATGTAATCCAATCAATGTTGGAGGATGGGCATCAACTTTGTTTGAAACAAGAAGGATTAGTATTCAAATTACACTTTCGAAGGGACTAGATAGTTTGACGTGGCAATTGCGGTTACCACTTATGTTTTATTGTTTTTGGCATATTTCTATATTTTGCAGTAACACTCTAAAAAGACATATAATGACATGTATGTATGGAATGAAATGGATGAAGGATGGCGTTCTCAGCAAACGGTCAAATAATGCATTTCACACTACTCTTCTTGGTGATCCCAACATTAAAAAAAAATATGAAACCGTGTCTAGGAGGAACTAGACACTTTTTGATATAGTAGAAGCGGGACTTGGCGTGACAATTCCGAAATTCGTCCCTGACAGGAATCGAACTCCGGTCATTGGGGTGCGCCACTGCGACCCCAACCACTGAGCTAAGCCCACGTCGTCGTGATCCCAACATTAGATTACATGAAATCGACATCTCCGTGGATTTAGCTTCGAACTTCGTTGTTTCTGAACATGTTACTTCTTACAATATCGAGAGAAATTTTTTGAAGTGCAACCTTCACCTTCGTGCCAAGGATATACTATTCACTGCGCGCAACGAAGAGCTAATACATGTTAAGAAAGAAAATCAGCAACAAATTGGTGACATTGTGTAAAGGCCATTGCGGGGTGGAGATACCAATCGGGACTAAAGAGGTTGCGGCAGGCTGGGGCCGGTGCGAGCCTCTTTAGTCCTTGCTGGTGTCCCCAACCGGGACTAAAGGTCTACTTTTAGTCCTGGTTGGAGACATCAACCGGTACTAAAGACTTTCTAGGTTTTTTTTTGCTCCACACCCCGCGTGAATCCTCCTTTTTTAGCTTTGTAAAATACAAAATGAAATGATAGAAAATTCAAAATCCTTTTATAGGTAGGTAGGTTAGGTGATCTAGTAATTATTAAAAATAAAAAAAGGGAATTTTGACTTATTTGGCAAAAAAATTGTTTTTTGGGTAAGATGTCAATAACTTTTGCATGCAAACTCGAAAAAATGTTTCATATATCAAAATCTATTAGAAAAAATGTTTCCGCAAAGACTGGAGACCCGAGTTGAATGAAAGAAAAGTGCGACCTGCTCCTGTTCTAAGAGCAGAGACATACATCGGCAAATTTAAAAAGTTAAATTGTTACGATACTTATTAGCTCGTAGAGCCTTTGACGAATACAGTTTGGGCCAAGGTTCAAGGTCGTTACTCGAGGTTGAGCCAAACTATACGCTGATCGAGGTGTTGGTAGAACCATCATAATAATTCTTAATATGATTGGATAAGGTATGTTTGTTTTGAAGAAGTCCTGGTTAGTTTGTTCCCACACATGCATATGTAGTTATGCATATTATTATATTGTTTGGTTTCCGTTTATGTCCATCCCTTTTCATTTACATGGTTTACATCTTTGTAATCTATAATTTTTCCAGCACATTACATGATTGTAGTGGAGAATATTGTAAGCACTAGTTACTGAATATCCAACACTCTATAATAATCCCTCCATTCGTAAATATAAGGCATCTTCGGATACATATCTATGAAAAGAGAGGTACTGATTAAATACATGTGACAAAATATTGTTTACCTCCTTCAATTTTGGAGGATGAGCATCAATTTTGTTCGGAACAAGAAGAATGAGTATTCAAGTTACACTTTAGAAGGGACTAGGTAGTTTGACGTGCAAATTGTAGTTACAGCTTATGTTTATGTTTTATTGTTTTTAGCATGTTTCTTTCTTTGAAGTTACACTCTAAAAATACAGAATAAAGAATCATCAATAGTCATGTATGAATGAAATGGATGAAGGCTGTCGTTCTCGGTCAGATAATGTATTTCACACTACTATGGTTGGTGATCCCAACATTAGATTACATGAAATCGACATCTCCAAGCATTTAGCTTCAAACTTGGTTGTTTCTGAACATGTTCATTCTTACAATATCGAGAGCATAAATTTTAAGTGCAACCTCTTCATCTTCGTGCCAAGGAAATACTATTCACTCGTTGCAATTGAGAGCTAATTTTTGTAAAAAAAAGGCGAATAAGCTACAAATTGGTGACATTGTGGACACGCCATTGCAGGATTGAGATAACAACCGGGACTTAGGGGTTGCGGCAGGCCATCCTGGTTAGTGTCTCCACCCCCCCCCCCCCCCCCCCCCCCCCCTCGTGGATCACGTTTTTTAGCTTTGTAAAATACAAATTAATAAGATAGAAAATTCAAAATTAAGAATCCTTTTCGATGTAGGTAGGTTAGGTGATCTAGTTATAATGAAACATAAAAAACATGAATTTTGCAAAAAAATGTATTTTTTGGTAAGATGGCAATAACTTTTACATACAAACTCAAAAAAAATATAATATTTGAAAAAATGTTTCGGTAAAGGCTGGAGGCCCGAGTCGAATGTAAGAATATTTCAACCTCTTCATGTTCTAAGAGTAGGCACATATGTCAACAATTTTAAAAAGTTAAATAGCCTTCGGCGCATACAGTTTGGCAAGGTTCAAGGTTGCTAGTCAAGATTGAGCCAAACAATATTTTAAGGTTTTGGTAGAACCATCATAAGAATTCTTAATGTGATTAGATAAGGTATGTTTATTTTGAAGAAAATTTCTCATTATTTTGTTCCCACACATGCATATGTAGTTATGCACATCACTGTATTCTTTGGTTTCCGTTATGTCCATCCCTTTTCATTTACATTATTTTCATCTTTGTGTATATACATTTTCCGGCACATTACATATGATTGTAGTTGAGACACTAGTTACTGAATATCTAATTCGACTTTCCACCTTGATACGCAGCGCTCTATAATACTCCCTCCGTTTCTAACTATAAGGTGTTTTGGGATATGTTTATGAAAAGATAGATACGTATTAAATACATGTGACAAAATATTGTTTATCTCCTTCCTAGTCGATGGTTAAATTTAATCGAATCATTGTCGGAGGATGACCATCAATTTTGTTTGGAACAAGAAGGATGAGTGTTCAAGTTACACTTTAGAAGGGACTATATAGTTTGACATGGAAATTGCAATTACCGCTTATATTTTTTTTTAGCATATTTCCATTTTTTGAAGTTACACTCTAAAAAGACAGATAAGGAATCATCAATAAGCATGTATGGAATGAAATGGATGAAGGATCCGTTCTCAGCAAACAGTTAGATAATGCATTTTGCACTACTATGGTTAGTGATCCCAACATTATATTACATGAAATTGGCATCTCCAAGGATTTTTCTTCGAACTTGGTTGTTTCTGAACATGTTAATTCCAACAATATCGAGAGCAAAAATTCGAAGTGCAACCTTGACCTTCGTGCCTAGAAAATACTATTCACTCAGCCCAATGAAGAGCTAATTTATGTTAAGAAAGTAAATCAGCTACAAATTGGTGATATTGTGTATATACCATAGCAGGATGGAAAAACCAACCGGGACTAAACGGGTTGGTGTAGAATATGGCTGGCGCGATCCTCTTTTTTCCTAGTTGGTGTCCCCAATAGGGACTAAAAAAATTTCAGGCTTCTTTGCTCCACCCCTCCCCTCCCATGGATCACCTTTTTTATCTTTGTAAAATATAAAATAAATGATAGAAAATTCAAAATTAAACATCCTTTCACATGTAGGTAGTTTAGGCGATCTAGTTATTATGAAAAATAACAAACATGAATTTTCACTTATTTTGCAAAAAAATGTATTCTTTTGTAAGATGGCAATAATTTTTGCATACGAACTCTAAAAAAATGTTTAATATATGAAAATATATCTACTGTTCGAAGAGCAGTCTCATATGTCGTAAATTCAAAAAAGTTAAATAGTAAGAATACCTATTAGCTCGTAGAGCCTTCGGCAAATAAAGTTTGGGCCAAACTATACGCTAAGGTTTTGGTAGAACCATCATAAGACTTCTTAATATGATTGGATAAAGTATGTTTATTTTGAAGAATTCCTTGTTATTTTGTTCGCACACATGCATATGTAGTTACATACATTATTGAATTCTTTTGTTTCGGTTTATGGCCATCCCTTCTAATTTACATGGTTTTCATTATTGTCATATATAAGTATTTCTCGCACATTACATGATTGTAGTGAAGTATAGCGTAGGCACTAGTTACTGAATATCTTATTCGACTTTCCACCTTCATATGTAGCGCTCTATAATACTCCCTCTGTTCCTGAATATATGGCGTTTTGGGATATATTTATGAAAAGACAGATGCTTATTAAATACATGTGAAAAAATATTGTTTATACCCTACATAGTGGCTACATAGATTTAGTCCAATCAATGTTGGAGGATGAGAATCAATTTTGTATAGAACAAGAAGGATGAGTATTCAAGCTACACTTTAGAAGGGACTAGGTAGCTTGACGTGGCAATTGTAGTTACCTATTATGTTTTAATATTTTTAGAATATTTATGTCTTTTGCAGTTACACTCTAAAGATACGGATAAGGAATCATAAAAATGCATGCATGGAATGAAACGGATGAAGGCTGCCATTCTCAGCAAAGGGTTAGATAATGAATTTCACACTATTATGGTTGGTGATCCCGACATTAGATTACATGAAATCCGCATCTCCATGGATTTAGCTTCGAACTTGACAGTTTCTAAATATGTTAATTCTTACAATATTGAGACCATAAATTTGAGGTGCAATCTTCACCTTCGTGTCAAGGAAATACTAATCACTCAGCCCAATGAAGAGCTAATTCATGTTAAGAAAGAAAATCAGCTACAAATTGATGACATTGTGTGCAGGCCATTGCAGGATGGAAAAAAACAATCGAGACTAAATGGGTTGCTGCAGACTATGACCGGTGCGAGCCTCTTTAGTCCCGGGTGGTGTCCCCATCCGGGACTAAAGGTCTACGTCTAGTCGTGGTGTGAGACACCAACCATGACTAAAGACTTTTTAGGTTTTTTTGCTCCACACCACCCTCGGTGGATCGCCTTTTTAGCTTTTTAAAATAAAAATAAAATAATAGAAAATTTAATATAAAAAATCCTTTTAGATGTAAATAGGTTAGGTGATCTAGGTTTTAGGAAAAATAAAAAACATGAGCTTTGACTTATTTTGCTAAAAAAAATCAGTAAGATGGCAATAACTTTTTCAGAAGAACTCTAAAAAATGTTTAATATTTGAAAATCTAACTACGCGAAAATGTTTCGGTAAAGGCCAGAGGCCCGAGTCGAATGCAAGAAAAGTGCGACCTGCTCCTGTTCTAAGAGCATGCACATATATCGGCAATTTAAAAATTTAAATAGTTCAACACCTATTAGCTCGTAGAGCCTTTGGCGAATGCACTTTGGGCCAAGATTCAAAGACGCTTGTCGACCTTGAGCCAAACTATAGGCTAAGGTGTCGGTAGAACCATCATAATACTTCTTAATATGATTGGATAAGGTATGTTTGTTTTGAAAAAGTCCTGGTTATTTTAGTCCCCCACATGCATATGTAGTTATGCACATTATTGTATTCTTTGGTTTCCGTTTATGTCCATCCCTTTTCATTTACATGGTTTCCATCTTTCTGATGTATACATTTTTCCGGCACATTACATGATTGTAATGGACAATAGTGTAGGCACTAGTTACTGAATATCTTGTTCGACTTTCCACCTTGATATGTAATGCTATATAATACTCCCTCTGTTCTTAAATAAGGTGTTTTGGGATATATTTATGAAAATAAAGATATTGATTAAATACATGTGAAAAAATATTGTTTATCTCCTTCCTAGTCATTGCTTAGATTTAATCCGATCAATATTGGAGGATGAGATCAATTTTGTTTGGAACAAGAAGGATGAGTATTCAAGTTACACTTTAGAAGGGACTAGGTAGTTTTATGAGGTAATTGTAGTTACCATTTATATTTTATTGTTTTTAGCATATTTCTATCCTTTTCAGTTACACCCTAAAAAGATAGATAAGTAATCATCAACATGCATGTATGGAATAAACTGGATGAAGGATGCCATTCTCAGCAAACAGTTAGATAATGCATTTCACACTACTATGGTTGGTGATCCCAATATTAGATTACATGGAATCGACATCTCCATGGATTTAGCTTCGTACTTGCTTGTTTCTAAACATGTTAATTCTTACAATATCGAGAGCGTAAATTTGAAGTGCAACCTTCACCTTCGTTCCAAGGAAATACTATTCACTCGGTGCAATGAAGAGTGAATTCATGTTAAGAAAGAAAATCAGCTATAAATTGGTGATATTGTGTATAGGCCATTGCAGGATGGAGATACCAACCGAGACTAAATCCTTTTAGATGTTCGTTGGTTTGGTTATTTAGTTATTATGAAAATTAACAATCATGAATTTTCACTTATTTTTTAAAAAATTGGTACGATGGCAATAACTTTTGCATACGAACTCAAAAAATATGTTTACTATATGAAAATCTATCTACGTGAAAAATATTTTCGTAAACGCTGGAGGCCCGAGTAGAATGCAAGAAAAGTGCGACATGCTCCTGTTCTAAGAGCAGGCACATACGTCGGCAATTTAAAAATTTAAATAGTTACGATACTTATTAGCTCGTAGATCCTTCGGCGAATACAGTTTGGGACAAGGTTCAAGGTCGCTAGTTGAGCTTGAGCCAAACTGTACGCTGATTGAGGTGTTGGTAAAACCATCATAAGATTTCTTAATATGATTAGATAAGGTATGTTTGTTTTGAAGAAGTCCTCGTTATTTTGTTCCCACACATGGATATGTAGTTATGCACATTCTTGTATTCTTTGGTTTCAGTTTATGTCCATCCCTTTTTATTTACATGGTTTACATATTTGTGGTCTATAAGTTTTTCGGCACATTACATGATATTAGTGGAGAATAGTGTAAGCACTAGCTAATGAATATCTTGTTCGACTTTCCACCTTGATAGTGTAACATTTGGGATAAATATTTATGAAAAGACAAATACTGATTAAATACATTTGACAAAATATTGTTTATCTCCTTCCTAGTCGCTGCTTTGATTTCATCCAATCAATGTTGGAGGATGAGCATAAATTTTGTTTGGAACAAGAAATATGAGTATTTAAGTTACACTTCAGAACAAACTTCATAGTTTGATGTGGAAATTGCAGTTACCGCTTATGTTTTATTATTTTTAGCATATTTCTATCTTTTGCAGTTACACTCAAAAAATATAGATAATAAATCATCAACATGCATGTATGAAATGAAATGGATGAAGTATGACATTCTCATCAAACGGTCGAATAAATTTTATCGCACTACTATGGTTGGTGATCCGATGATTAGATTACATGAAATCGGCATTGATGTTGTGCACAGCACGCAGTTGGGAAACCCCAAGAGGAAGGTATGATGAGCACGGAAGCAAATGTTCCCCCAGTAAGAAATCAAGGTTTAATCGATCAGTAGTACAAAGAAATCACCTCTGAAGGTGTTTCTACCTGACTTTGGCAGGGCGCACTATCGGTGTCAGCAACAACATGGAACCTGCTTTAACACAACCAAAATACTTACAGCTTTAACATGGAACTTACAGTGAGGTTCTCAATCTCATTGGTTTTGCTGAAAACAAAGGATTAGACGTAAAATATGGAAAGAGATGTTTGTTTGCAGTGAAATAAAGAGAACGGTGTGTGGACGCCAGAAAAAGAGCTTGTGTTGTGGGAGTTGACAATAAAAAGAACTGGTATTTGCAGTGTAAAAGAAAGAACCGGGGTTCATAGTTTTACTAGAGGTGTCTCTCCATAAAGATAAATAACATGCTGGATGAACAAATTACAGCTGGGCAATTGATAGAATAAAGACCATACACGACAAGATAATTACTATGAGATTCATTTGGGCATTACAACAAGCTAGATTCATAGACCGTAATCCAACTGTGTCTATGACTAATAATCCACCTTCCGGTTAGCATCCGCACCCCTATCAGTATTAAGTTGTAAGCAACATATTATTGCATTAAGTAAAGTGCGTAAAGTAACTAATATAATTATCCTTGGATAAAACATTGTTGTTTTCTCCGTAGTAGCAATGGCACATCTACAACCTTAGAAGTTATTGTCACTCTCTCCCAGATTACTAGAGGCATGAATCCACTATCGAGCATAAATACTCCCTCTTGGAGTCACAAGCACATACTTGGCCAGAGCATCTACTAGCAATGGAGAGGATGCAAGATCACAAATAACATATGACAAGTATATAATCTATCTCAACCATAGTATTCAATATTCATCGGATCCCAGCAAATAGAACATGTAGCATTACATAAATATGATATTGATCATGATAGGCAGCTCACAAGATCTAAACATGAAGCATAAAGTGGAGAAGACAACCATATAGCTACTCTATGGATCCGTAGTCCAGAGATGAACTACTCACGCATCACTTCGGAGGCAGGCATGGCGATGTAGAGGCCTCCGGTGAAGATATCCCTCTCCGGCAAGGTGCCGGGAAGAGCTTCAGAACCCTCCCGAGCTAGGGTCGACGATGGCGGCAGCGACGGAACTTTTCATGGATGGAGGCTCGGATATTTAGGTTTTTACCGATCAGATGAATATATAGGCGGAAGTCAAGGTGGGCAAAAAAAACGATGACCGAAGACCGAAACCGAAAAAACCAAGACCAAACCTGAAAAGACCGAGACCAAAATGACTGATAAAATATTGGGTAGAAAATTTTATACACCGAATTAAGTTTAATCAATTCGGTCATTTTGTTTTGAGTAACCGAATAGACTGAACTGACCGAATTTTACGTAAGACTGTCCCAGTCTTTAGATTCTATGATATATGTGAGATGTGATATTGTTGAATGTTCATAAACTTCTCTAGCGTTGTTACATTTTTTTTTAGATTGTTCAATATTTATTCGTGCCAATTGATAATAATATATGCAATAAAAAAACATCCAAAATACATTTAAAATGTTGCTAACCTTTTACTAAATAATGTCTAAGTTTTGCGTTGACAACGTCAGCCACACTGTTCGGTCATGACCGAACCCGAACTCGAATTATTGGGTACCCGAATTTGTCGGGTAGTAAAAGTAACAAGTATATTTCGGTCTTCATTTTTTTATGACCGAATTTAAAATAGACCGAAATACAAAAACTGAATTTTCAATCATGACCGAATGCCCACCCCTAGGCGGAAGGGCGATGTTGGTGGGCGCCCGAGGGGCCCACACCACCCCTAGGCGTGGTCATGGGTGGCCTGCGCCTAGGCATGGTGTGGCCGCCTCCTGGCACTTCTCCATCTCCCCTCCGGACTCCGTCTTCATGACAGTAAAATAGCAACTTCGGCTTTCATTTCGTCCAATTCCGAGAATATTTTTTGTACAACTTTTCTGAAATAGGAAAACAGCAGAAAACAAGAACTGTCATTGTGGCATCTTGTTAATAGGTTAGTTCCAGAAAATGCATAAAACTGCCACAAAGTGTAAACAAAACATATAGAAATTGGTGTAAAAGAAGTATGGATCATCAAAAATTATAGATACGTTTGCAACTTATCGGGCATCTCCATGGATTTAGCTTCGAACTTGGTTGTTTATAAACATGTTAATTTTCACAATATCGAGAGCATAATTTAAAGTGCAACCTTCACTTTTGGGTCAAGGAAATACTATTCAATCGGTGCAATGAAGAGCTAATTCATGTTAAGAAAGCAAATCAGCTACAAATTGATGACACTGTGTACAGGCTATTGCAGGATTGAGATACCAATCGCGACTAAAGGGCTTGTGGTAGGCTGCAGCTGATGCGAGCCTATTTAATCCCGTTTGGATACACCAACCGGGACTATACACTTTCTTGTATTGTTTCTCCACACAATTCCCTTGGATCGCCTTTTTTAGCTTTGTGTAGATACAAAAGAAAATGGTTGGAAATCAAAATTAAAAGTCCTTTCAGATGTAGGTAGGTAAAGCTAGCTAGTGATTATGAAAAATAATAAACATTAATTTTGACTTATTTTGCAAAAAAAAATGTATTTTTCGGTAAGATGGCAATTATTTTTGCATACGAAGTAGAAAAATATGTTAATATATCAAAATCTATCTGCGTGAAAAATGTTTCGGTAAAGGCTGGAGGCCCGAGTCGACTACAACAAAAGAGAGACATGCTCTATTCTAAGACCATAAACATACATTGTCAATTTAAAAAGTCAAATTGTTATAGTACCTATTAGCTCGTAGAGGAGATTATAGTTTGGGCCAAGGTTCAAGGTCGCTAGTTGAGCTTGAGCCAAACTATATGCTGAGGGTGTGCGTAGAATCATCATAAGACTTCTTAATATGATTGGATAAGGAATTTTGTTTTGAAAAAGTCCTCATTATTTTGTTCCCGCACATGTATCCGTAGTTATGCACGTTATTGTATTTTTCCGTTTATGTCCATCCCATTTCATTTATATGGTTTTCATCTTTGTGATATATAAATATTTCCAGCACATTACAAGATTGTAGTGGAGAATAGTGTAGGAACTAGTTACTGAATATCTTGTTCGACTTTCCACCTTGATACGAAGCGGTCTATACTAGTCCCTCCGTTCCTAAATATAAGGTGTTTTCGGTTATATTTATGAAAAGATAAATGCTAATTAAATAGATGTGATAAAATATTGTTTATCTCGTTCCTAGTCGCATCTTCGATTTAATCCAATCAATGTTGGAGGATGAGCATCAATTTTTTTGGAACAAGAAGGATGAGTATTCAAGTTACACTTTAGAAGGGACTAGATAGTTTGACGTGGCAATTGCAGTTACCGCTTATGTTTTATTGTTTTTAGCATATTTCTGTCTTTTGCGGTTACACTCTAAAAAGATAGATAAGGAATCATAAAAAAGCATGTATGGAATGAAATGGGTGAAGCATGTCGTCCTCAACAAACGGTCAGATAATGCTTTTCGCACTACTATGGTTGGTGATCCCAAGATTAGATTACATGAAATCGGCATATCCAAGGATTTAGCTTCGAACTTGGTTGTTTCTGAACATGTTAATTCTTACAATATCGAGAGCATAAATTCGAAGTGCAACCATCACCTTCGTGTTAAGGAAATACTATTCACTCGGCCCAATGAAGAACTAATTCAAGTTTAAAAAAACAATTCAGCTATAAATTGGTGACATTGCGTACAATCCATTGCAAGATGGAATACCAATCGGGACTAAAGGTCTTGCGGCAGGCTGCGACCGGTCCGAGCTTCTTTAGTCTCGGTTGAAGACACCAACCTGGACTAAATAATTTCTAGTTTTGTTTTGCTCCACACACCCCCTTGGATGGCCTTTTTTAGCTTTGCAAAATACAAAGGTAGAAATCCTTTTTGATATAGGTAGATTAGGTTATCTAGTTATTATGAAAAATAACAAACATGAATTTTGAATTATTTAGCAAAAAAAATATTTTTCGGTAAGATGGCAATAAATTTTGCATACGAACTATAAATAAAAATTTAATATATGAAAATCTATCAACGTGAAAAATGTTTCGGTAAAGGATGGAGGCCCGAGTCGAATGCAAGGAAAGAGCGACCTAATCCTGTTCTAAGGTTAGGCACATACATCGGCAATTTCAAAAGTTAAATAGTTACGGTACCTATTAGCTCGTAGAGCCTTGGACAAATACAGTTTGGGCCAAGGTTAAAGGTTGCTAGTCGAGCTTGAGCCAAACTATAAGCTGAGGTGTTGGTAGAACTGTCATAAGACTTTTTAATATGATTGGATAAGGTATGCTTGTTTTGAAAAGCTCCTCATTATATTAGTGCCACACATTTATCTGTAGTTATGCATATTATTGTATTTTTTTGGTTTCCAATTATGTTCATCCCATTTCATTTACATGGTTTCCATCTTTGTGATATATAAATTTTTCCGGCACATTACATGGTTATAGTGAAGAATAGTGTAGGCTGTTAGAGTATGTGTATAATTAGAGATAGACTAGGATCTTCTTGTATCCCAAGTCGTTAGATATCTTAGCCTCCAAGTCATGTACCTCTATATATACCCCATGAGGGTCATTGCAATACAACAACGAAATATTAGGGTTCTATATTTTCCAATATGGTATCAGAGCGGTTAGCCTCACGGCGCCGATCCTAGAGTTTCCCACTACTTCTGCATCGCGCCGCCCCCGGGGAGATCTCTCCTCGGGGGCGCGGCACCTGATCTTGATCAAAGATTAGATCAGTTCTTTAGTTTAGATCTTAGATCAAATTCGAGTTCCTTAGATTAGACCAGTTTTCGAATTCTCAAATTCCATAGAGATTAGATCCGATAGCCAAATAAAATCCCTACGTCTACGATCCTCAAATTCACGGTGATAATCAGTGCATAATTTGTCTCTCCCGGTTAGTCATGCAGAGCCGATCGATCGCGGGAGGGCGACCTCGCGCGCAAGGTCCATCCACAGCGCAACGTCGCACGACCACGGGAGGCAGCAACAGCCCACGCATCGCATGCGACATCGTCCAATCGCCCGGCCTTCCAGATCCGATCTCACTACACCACGGTATAGATATAGGGGCACTTGTCCTAGTGGCACTTGTCAAAGTGCCCCTAATAGTAGCCAATTAGTGGCACTTTTCCGAAGTGCCCCTAATTGTATACCTATTGGGGCACTTTTCAAATGCCCCAATATGTGTATACCTACTAGGGCACTTTTTGAAGTGCCCCAATAGATGCATACCTTTTGGGGCACTTTTAAGTGCCACAATTGATCATTTGGGGCACTTTTTCAAATGCCCCAATATGTGTACACCTACTAGGGCACTTTTTGAAGTGCCCCAATAGATGTATACCTTTTGGGGCACTTTTAAATGCCACAATTGATCATTTGGGGCACTTTTTCAAATGCCCCAATATGTGTACACCTACTAGGGCACTTTTTGAAGTGCCCCAATAGATGTATACCTTTTGGGGCACTTTTAAATGCCACAATTGTTCATTACTGGGATAAAAACAATGCTATAGCTAGCATATAGTTAACAGGGATATAAACATAACATTAGCATATACAAACATCCCATATCAGCCACCAGTAACATTGGTAATCCTATAGTTAACAGGGATTGCCAACTATATACTAACATTGCAGTTCATTAAGACTTCAAAGCTGATAGAAAGAGGAAAAGCTGCACATGGAAGCAACATTCCATACATATATATACTAACATTGCATAGTAGCAGTACTTAACAGTAGCATAGACACATAGCAGTTCATTCCTAATAGTCCATACTTAGCAGTACTTAACAGTCACTTAACAGTCGGTACTTAGCAGTCCATTACTTAACAGTCCATTACTTAACAGTCCATTACTTAACTAGATTACTTAACAGTCCAACATTTCAAACTAGCACAACAGTGCTACGAGAAATGCTACCACCAAACCAAAATGTTACCACTGGCACCGTTGGCACCGTCTTCATGCTTCCAGGGGGTTGATTTGAAGCCAAGGGTTAAGGCCATTCTCATCGACAGTGAAGCAGAAGATGTAGACGCAACCTTCTTCTAAGCCGAACCTCCTTACAGCCTTCGCCCAGCCACTTGTCAGCATTGCCCTCTTTAGATCTAGTCCCAGCCTCATCTTGACATTGTAAGACTTTCGATATCCCGCACATTGGACTGGTAGCTCAATTGCATCATCTAGGTACTTCATGAGGTACCTCTGTGTGAACTTTGCGGAAAATTCCTTGCAAAATAGAAACATTTGAGAATCATTAGGATAGAATATTTGTATTCTTCCTAAAGTACTAGTATATTTGTCTGCTTCTTTACATCGGAGAAGAGCCACAACTAAAATTACACAATTTGAAGAAAAAACACGATTATATAAATACGAGTGTCTGTCATATATAAATTACTAGAACAAGGTCACCTAAGAAAACAACAGATCAACAAGTAGCACATGATCACCTAAGGAAACAACAAACACAATGATCACCTAAGAAAACAAAACAGATCAACAAGTAGCACCTGATCACCTAAGGAAACAACAACACTAACAAACCCTATAAACGATGAGTGTAAAACGGCAGCTATAACTAGTTGGGAAGTGTTGTTTATACCATTTTGCAGTTCTTTTGAATTACAGAAGATTTGCTCATCCTGTACACATAGTGCTTGAATGGTTTTCCTGGGAACTGACGAACCAACTGTGTGAGGGCGTTGCATTGGTCTTCATTTAGTACTAGATTGTTTCCCCAAACACAGTGCTTATCATACTCCTCGTTGCCAGTTATACGCGGTCCTGCAGATAATAGTTGTACATGTGAGAGACATATCCGTTTATCTCGTGGACGACATATTTGTAGGAATGTGAAGACACATACCCCTATAAACCAACACGATCTACTGCACCGGGATGTCCATGTCCGGATCACTTTCCATCGGCATCTCCTCTTCACCATCGAAGAGCACCGGGATGTCCATGTCCGGATCACTTTCCATCGGCATCTCCTCTTCACCATCGAGAGCACCGGGATGTCCATGTTCGGATCACTTTCCATCGGCATCTCCTCTTCACCATCAGAGAGCACGATAGGATTTAACTCCGTGCTCCCCACCTCCATCTCTGAAATATAGCAAGGTGTTAAATAAAACAATGGTGACTTGATTTTTAATAATAGATTAACATACATTGTTTTGTACATATTGTGCAAGCTGTAAAAAAATTAGCTCTCCAATTTTAAAGATGCACAGTCCAAAAGAAATGATATACGAGCGAGAGAATAGGCAGAAATGGGGAATAAGAAATGATATACGATGAGAGAACATTAAGGTTGCCATGTGGCCAGCAAGTACACACTATGATATAAATAGCAAATTATTTAGATTATACTTGTCGGAAATGCAAGATTAAATTGAGCGAGATGCATTCATATATATGACAAGATCATGCAAATATTTTGATGGCAACCAATCGTAGTGCAAAAATAGGTCCAGATTTGCGTTTTTCCTTGTACAGCGGTCACCAGTCCGAAACCCAAAACAGGGAAAAAAACAATGCGAGTATCCAAACACCGCCCCTAGAAGAACACTCGGTGGTTGATGCCGCGCCGATGACGAGATGCCATAACAAGTTGTAGTCCAGGTAAAAAAATCTGGACGAGTTAATTAGATTTAAGTGATTTCTGTTGTTAATCAGATTTGAGTGGCATGTAGCAATTCACATTACGGACGGAAATCAGATGCTTAGGAAATCTAATAAAACAACCGTACGAAACACCCACCGCCACACCATCTCGCAAATCAGATGCCATAACAAGTTGTTATTCTTTAGTAAAACTTTTCAAAAAACTATAACATGTGGCCATCAAGTTCGGGTTCTTTGAATTGTTTAAATTATTTGCTAATCGCTAACCAATACTCCAATTGTTAATAGTTTTTTATAAGGAGCAGTGTTATAATTGATAGCCTTTAGAACCTACATATATTACTAGTTGGTAATAAAACATTAATTGTTTCATAAACATGATGTTCGAAAAGGTCCACATCCATTTATACTGGCCATCCATTTATACTAGCCAATGCATTATATGAGAAATTTCTAGATGCGCTACTCAATTGATCAAAAGGGCTCAGAGGACCAAATTAACCTAAGGTTATTTTTAATTAATACACTCAAAGTGCTATCACTGGATCATATATAAACTACTAGAACATGATCACCGAGAGGTTTATAATCGTCCCTCGGGTAAGACTCATACTCTAACAGGTGAACTTATCGTAACACATACTCATGTATCTTCAACGAGATGAACACTCAACATGATAACAACAGGTGAACTTACTCACGTCTCTTCATTAAGATCGATTAACACTCTACATTAAATCATGATAACAACTCGATGAAATATTTAGCATGTATAAGTATACAGTTAGTGTATTGGTTTCCTTGTCAAAATCACAAGTACTGATATTTTCAGCTGTTACTTTCTTGAATGCGAAACCATGCATCAAAGGATGCATGGTTTTTCTTGCATACTTCAATCCGTTGCATGTACAAGTTACAATAAGCGAGTGGGTAATGGTGTTTAAGTTCGCCGTTTATTAGAATACAAGGATCAGAATGTACTCGGCTAGGATAACATGATTAAAATGGTGACATCGTTAACAAATAAATAATGGAAAACCTATCACCCACAAATGAGAAAAACTAAATTTCAAGACAAGCAAGTGAGCTCTTTTTATGTGTAGATCCCAGCAATAGGACTCTAAGAAAATTGTCCCTGTCATCATGTATGTTGAAGTGAAAACCTTGAACTACAGAGTCCAATGTTTTCGGTTACAGAGTCTAGAAAAACCGTGAACTACATAAAGGACTACAATGGGGATGAGCAGCCAACAATGGGGACGAGCAGCCAACCAAAATCGGCCCAAATCTTGAATGCCGTTAAACCAATGATGTGGATGAGCCTAGGATGGGAATCGATTTGGAGAGAGAAAGTGGATCGAGTGGAGAGAGCCAACCTGAGCCTAGGATGTCGCGATGGCGCCGATGTCACGGTGGCGCCGATGTCGCGGTGGCGCCGATGTCGCCTTCTCCCCTTCGCCGATGTCGCCTTCTCCCCTTCGCCGATGTCGCCGAGGTAACCCTAGAAATGAAAGGGGATAAGAGACAAACCCTGGTCCTTCAACTGCTAGTCAATCCTACCTGACAACAATCGGCAAGCCTCTGTCAGCCTTTGCCGTAACTCAACTGGATTTCGTTTCGTGGACACAAGCTGCTAGATGTGTACTTGTGTGCTATCCAAAAATTACAGCATATGCCGAGTGAGTTTTTGTCCTACCTTTTGTACTAGCAAAATACCATACATGGCTCTAAACCCGTTTAAATCGTGTAGGGAGCACAAAAAATACATTTCACTTGGTAGAAGGAAATCAAAGAGAGAGATTGAAAATGCTCATCACAGAACATTCCATACTTGGTTTGTTGAGCATGTAAGACTTTCAATCTATAAATTATAGAATGAGAATTTACTATATATTAATATATGCTACTGTCATTTTTACATTCTTGTGTGTTCTTCTAGGTACAAAAACTCAGAGAACGGGAATTGATCCGCCTCGTGATGTCATTACATTATCTCAACAACCATATATGATGGCCCGAAGATACAATAGCTATTTTATTAATGGCTGCACATATCATACCCATTCGTATGGTGTAGGCAAATCTACCCAATGTGATGGTGTTGTTGTTGTTGCAAGTACTTCTAGTTTTTCTAGTGCGAAAGATGATAATCCAGCAGTAGGAGATGTCGCATACTATGGTAGAATTACTGATATCATAGAGCTGAACTATTCAAACGAAGGACATGTGGTCCTTTTCAAATGTGATTGGGTAAAAAAAAATGGAGTGAGGGAATTAGACAACTTTGGTATAACAGAGGTTAACTTTGATCATATTCTAGCTAGTCAAGCCAAACAGGTGTATTATGTAAATGACCCTGTAGATACTGATTGGAATGCGGTTGTTTTTCCTACAACAAGAGATTATTATGATATGGAACCTGATCAGAACAGTGTGAGTGTAATTGCAAGTATGCTTTCATCATCATTAATTATTTGAGGTGAACTAAAAAATCTTGTTCTTATTTCAGGAGCAGTGATTAATGGAAGACAAGATTGGAGGAACAAGATTCTTGGCTTACAGGATGCAGAGATGGAAGCATCTGAATATGAGAGAATAAGTCTACTAAAAGAAGAGAAGTTTAGAAAGATGTATTATGAGCATTTAGAAGTAAGTTTTAATGTTAAATTCACTTAAGCAAATTGGACAAGTCGAGGTTGTCTTGTTACTTGATAGTTTCAGAAAATGGCCGTAGTCATTACTGGCTGCATCCCTGCCAAGTCATTTTCTGTCATTTCCTGTCATGTTTTGTCCATTAGAAGCTCCCTGGAAATGCAAGTGTGTAATATAGTTAGGTCTAGCTTAAAAGGCACAATCAGGTAAAGACTTTGTATAACAATAGCAGTTCACGAACTTAGTTAAAACTAGTTAGTGCAGTGATCTAGTTCACTTACCTTGTGCTTATTTAACAGAAGAGCTCAACTACACACCTTCAAGAACCTCCCATGTTTTAACAACTCTACAGCAAGTGCTGAACATTGCAAATGCTAGCAATGTTTAAAAATATTATATGCATTTGTAGTCTGCATCAGTGATGAATGTTAAAGTTTGATCAATTTAACATATTAATTGTAAATTTGTAGGCTGCCAGGGTTTATGATTCAGATGATGATGATGAAGAATCAGACGATGACGATGAAGAACATGACAAAGAAGATGATGCCTCGGATGATGAGACAGGGGATGAGAATGAAGTACATCACATTGCTGGTGATCATGCACAAGTACATCATCAAGGTATGAAATACGATTGTATCTAAAATGAAAAAATGAAACTGCAAGCTGAACAAATAATCTTTACCTTGCTCTTGATTAAAAATGAAGTTGCGGGTCGGGAAGAGAAAAGTACAAGAGGACCTACCAACATGAAAAAGTTTTGGGCAAAGCATGGGCCTAATAACAAGGTGCAACTGCAGTTTAACCATTTAGGACAGCCATGTGGTGTTAAGACATCCAAGCTATCAAACTTCATGAGTAGTTTGGTAAAAGGAAAAGACGTCTCTCTCGGTGCCAATACTTGGAGGGATGTGCCAGACTGTGAGAAAAATAAATTGTGGATGACATTGAAGGTAACACTCATAATTGGGATTCATTCATTCATGTTGCAACTTCATAAGACAGTATTTTGTACATGATTTTTTAAAAAAAATTGCAAATGAAAAATTGCTCTAACCTTCTGCTTGTCAGGCTTACTTCAACCTTTCTGAAGAAAACAAGTACTGGGTAATGAAATCAGCTGCAAAAAAGTGGAGATCATTCAAGTACTACTTGAAGATTACATTTTATGATGCAAGATTGACTTTGAAACGAAATATTGCAAATGGCTGTGGGGGTAGGATTCATGAGAACCAGTGGGAGAAGCTATGCAAGTATTGGCGAAAGGAAAAGACAATGGTCGGTTCCGATGTATTACTACATGATTATTTAACTTGTTCACATGTGCTTGTCCATGGACTTACATAATCTTACGGGCGATGTCGGCGGTAAATAAAGCAACAAGGGCAAATCGGAACAATGCTCGACATATCTGCTGGTACTAGGAGCTTCGCGGTTGTGCATGAACAGGGAGGTAGGTTTCCTGGTTGGTCTGTGTGCTTTTTGGTGGTATAGTTGATCCATACATGTGTGCAATTTCCCAGCAAGTATGGACTATTACTGATAAGCAATTTCCATATAATTGTGTGCAAACTGAGAAGCAATTTTCATTTGAAGTTGTTGTCTTGTGCAAATTACAGGAAATTAAGCAAGGACAACCTGTATCTAGGTCTCAACTGTACCGTATTGTCCATACAAACAAAGATGGACTTCCAGTAGACGATTATTCTGCAGCTAAAATTGTATGTACCATTCTCTTGTGTATACAACTGATAGCATTGTTGGCTGACAAGAAATTTTTAAAAAGTGTCGTTGCGTGCTTCTGTTGACAGGAGGAGATAACTGCTGCTTTCCATGTGAAACCATCACTGATCCGTGAAGAACACGGAGAAGGAGATCTATATTCTCACATCTTCCCAAATCCCAGCAAGTCAAGAATGCATGGATTCGGGCTAGTGGTTGGTGGAAAGTCAAGTGTACTGCTAAGTGAAGTCTGTATCTGCATTTAGAGATTCAAAAGAAGAGAACTCGCAACTCGGAGGCCTGGTACAAACACTACCGGCAAGCCGAGCAGCTCTAACGAGAGAGGAGTCAACTAATGGAAGATAAATTGAACTCGTTCATAGCAACTCAAGAGCTGAAATCCACCTCTACAGCACAAGAAGAGGCAACCATTGCCGAGCAAATGTTGCCCGAGGCCGAGCAAGTGGAAGCAAGCTGAAGGAGCAGCGGCAACATCCATAAAAAGGTGCGGACAAGCAAGCGAAGATAACAAAGATGAAGCAATCCGAGGAGGCAAGCACTTGAAGCAAACAGAGGAATCAATCAGAGGAGCCAAGCACTTGAAACAAGCAGCTCAAGCAAGCCAAGGAGCAAAGTACTCGCAGCAAACAAATGCAGCAAGCCAACTTATAGGGAAGCAGTTGAAGCACTCGTTCATAGCAACTCAAGAGCTGAAATCCACCTCTACAGCACAAGAAGAGGCAACCATTGCCGAGCAAATGTTGCCCGAGACTGAGCAAGTGGAAGCAACTGAAGGAGCAGCAGCAGCATCCATAAAAAGGTGCAGACAAGCAACTGAAGATAACAAAGATGAAGCAATCCGAGGAGGCAAGCACTTGAAGCAAACAGAGGAATCAATCAGAGGAGCCAAGCACTTGAAACAAGCAGCTCAAGCAAGCCAAGGAGCAAAGTACTCGCAGCAAACAAATGCAGCAAGCCAACTTATAGGGAAGCAGTTGAAGCACTCGTTCATAGCAACTCAAGAGCTGAAATCCACCTCTACAGCACAAGAAGAGGCAACCATTGCCGAGCAAATGTTGCCCGAGACTGAGCAAGTGGAAGCAACTGAAGGAGCAGCAGCAGCATCCATAAAAAGGTGCAGACAAGCAACTGAAGATAACAAAGATGAAGCAATCCGAGGAGGCAAGCACTTGAAGCAAACGAGAGGAATCAATCGGAGGAGCCAAGCACTTGAAACAAGCAGCTCAAGCAAGCCAAGGAGCAAAGTACTCGCAGCAAACAAATGCAGCAAGCCAACTTATAGGGAAGCGAGTTGAAGCACTCGTTCATAGCAACTCAAGAGCTGAAATCCACCTCTACAGCACAAGAAGAGGCAACCATTGCCGAGCAAATGTTTCCGAGTACGAGCAAGTGGATGCAAGCCGAAGGAGCAGCAGCAGCATCAATAAAAAGGTGCAGACAAGTCAGAGGAACAGCAGCAAGTATTCAGTACATGAAATCAAGCAAAGCAACAACAAAAGAAGCAACAACACTACCCAAGAAAAAGAAAAGGAGTGCAGCTGACTCCTTCAAGTCAACAACAACTGATTGCTTGAAGATAACAGGAGAAGCATATACACAAGTAGATGGAACAAGCCAAGAAGCAACAGTACCACCCAAGACTAAGAAACTGCAGAATATCATTGATTCTCAAGTTGGGGAAGTACAATGTGTGGTTGCACCAGACTGTGCAAAACCAAAACCCAAGACATCATACAAGAAGTTGTTAGAAGGCTGCGAAGAATCGATCAAAATTAAGGAAGAGAAGGTAGAAGAAATCATTGCAAGTAAGAAGCAGAAAGCTTGGTTTCCACCAAGAAAAGCAATGAAGGTAAGCTTACAATATTAAAACTTGAAATTATTGAGTAGTACTTGATATGAGTATACATAGTTATGTTGTATCTTAATGGTCAGGTTGACAAAATCAAAACAGGGATGGAAGTGGGATTGACCTCACCAAACAGCTTACAGTTGGTTGCACTAGGAACAGTACAAGATGTAGAAAGCGAAGAATTTGTTGAAGTTCTTGTTAACATTGTTTACAAGAAAACCACAGTACTGCCTAAAGCTAAAGGCAGGATAAAAAATGTAGGACAAGCTGAAGCACACTGCATACCTTGGCCAAAAAAACATGTAGGTGACAATGACTGCACTAAAATATTCTTTTCACATCTAAATGTTGCCATGACACATTTACAAAATTATAGCTGACAAACTTTTAGCTATCTGACATTGACTTGCAGCTGACAGAGCTAGAACTGGATAGCATAAATAAAGAAGTTGTGAGAAAGGTGCAGAAAGAGCTGTGGGAAAATGACCCTCGAGATGTGAAGTGCAAGAAGAGGAGAAGTAGTAAACCACAAGGTACAAATGTCACTTAACTATTAGTAGATTTGTGCACATACCATGACCATCTAAAACAATGCTATGCAGAATATTAGCCCTGCATAATTATTGATTCCTGACCATTATTGATTCCTGATTTCCCCCTCATAATTTATCTGCTGCATGCCAATTATCTATGCATTTACCTGGTACCTGTCCCACATGTCACATGTGAATAGTTACATAAAAACATGCGCTTTGCAAAAATACAACTTGTTTAGTTCAGCACTAGGATTAAGCCTTGCTCTGGTTCTTATCCTCTGCACTGTCCATGGCATCATTCCTGTTTGTTCCGTCGCTCTGTGATTTCTTCTTGACAAACAATGTTGTTTCAAGGACTTCCAAACCAATTGCCCTTGACTCTTGCACTGCCAAGTTGTATTTGACAGCTTTTGCTCTGTAATCGACTTGGCTGCTAAGTACTAATTTGGTCCTAGTAAAGCAGTGTTAGCAACTGGCGCAGATGTACCGTGTGGTTTCAGTACCGACAGCATAGATGCCCCGCCAACTGTTTCCAGTCCTACAAGCCCATGGTTTGTTCTTGATTTAGGTTGTTTGCCCCCATGCTGGGTGGCATTAGTTGTTTAGAGCTAAAGCTGGGATTATGTTCTTGATTTCTGGACATTCTCAAGTGCTTCTCGGATGGACGGACTAGTTGCTTTTTGTCCAAACAACAGATTGTTCCTATAGTGTTTTGCTTTTGCATGAACTTATTGGATCAAGTACTTCATCCATCCATTTTAATAACATCTCCACTTCTCTGTAACCCAACATACAAGCCCTTAGCAAATCCAGCATCACTACCCTTGCTCTGCATATTTGCATACTACAGCGGGCAGAAAAAATACCGAAAAAAGCATTTATTAAATGACCCTCAGTTTGCATGCTAGGAAAAAGTACTTCACATGGGCAGGCTGGTACTTGCATTAATCCAAGCCCCTCTTTCTCTTCTTACTTTTCTGAAGAAATGCATACTGTAGATGGAGATATTAAACTACTTACTGTCATCTGAGCATGGACAGTGCACTTCTATTTTTCATCTACTTTTGTTTAATCATATTACTATTTCTCTCAAGGTACAATGCTCAATACTCAAGGTACAATGCTCAATACTCAAGGTACAATGCTCAATACTCAAGGTACAATGCTCAATACTCAAGGTGATGCTGCTCACTGATGCCTCGTCTGGGTACAACTGATGCTCAGCATTGATCAGTTATGATGTTCGAAGTCGAACCATGGTGATGATTAGACAGTATACAAACTGAGAGTGTCATAATTTCCGTCTCCGTTTTGCTCTGTGAGACATAGTGAGATATTATGTTGGACGCGACAAAGTGTATTGGATTCTTGTATGACAGTGTGTACGACAGTATATATGTTGGTACTGTTTGTTCTTATTCTTGTATGACAGTATTTGCTCATTCTTGTATGACATAATGTTCATGTTGTGTGCTCATTCTTGTATGACAGTACCCCTAATTGAGTATATGAAATGGTATTTGAGTATATGGGGCACATCTCAAAGTACCCCTAATTGGATTTAGTGGCACTTGGCAAAGTGCCCCTAATTGAATTTAGTGGCACTTTTAGAAGTGCCCCTAAATGCATTTAGTGGCACTTGGCAAAGTGCCCCTAATTGGATTTAGTGGCACTTGGCAAAGTGCCCCTAATTGGATTTAGTGGCACTTTTAGAAGTGCCCCTAATTGGATTTAGTGGCACTTGACAAAGTGCCCCTAATTGGATTTAGTGGCACTTTTAGAAGTGCCCCAAATTGGATTTAGTGGCACTTTTAGAAGTGCCCCTAATTGGATTTAGTGGCACTTGACAAAGTGCCCCTAAATGGATTTAGTGGCACTTTTAGAAGTGCCCCTAATTGGATTTAGTGGCACTTGACAAAGTGCCCCTAATTAGATTTAGTGGCACTTTTAGAAGTGCCCCTAATTGGATTTAGTGGCACTTGACAAAGTGCCACTAGGTAGTGCCCCAAATACTTTTAGAGACGCAAGTAAAGGTGGCACTTGAAAAAGTGCCCCTATAGCTAATTAGTGGCACTTTGGTTCAAATTTGGGGCACTTTGAAATGCCCCAAATTTTATACCGTGATGTAGTGTCTGTCAGTCACGCCGCGCGGCCAAGCAGCGACAACGACGGCAATGCAGTAGCAGCGGCCCCTTCTGGTTCCTTCTCTTGGTCCGCGCGCATGGATCAGGATGCATGCAGGTTTCTTCAGCGTACAATACATGGAGAACACGTGAGGCCTCCATCAGCAATTCCGAATCATCCAGCTGCAGGACTACACCGTGCGTCACCACGTTTCTACACCGAGCCGAACATCAAGCCATCGCGCGACTTCACCACAACAGCCGAACCGATCTGCACTGCACCGAGCTAAACTACAACAACCCGAACAACTAAGTCAATCCGTACGACAACACCAAAATCTACGTCGAGTTCTACATCGCCAACGACATCGCCAAGGTCTACATCAACATGGTCTTCATCGACATTCTCGTCAACACTGCCGTCGCCGCCTACGACACAAAAACCCCGTCGCCGCCGCAGAACCGCTGCCGCCGCCGCGCTACTACAAAAACCCGCCGCCGCCGCAGACCCGCTGCCGCCGCCGCGCTACGACAAAACCCGCCGCCGCCGCAGAACCGCTGCCGCCGCCGCGCTATGACAAAAACCCGCCGCCGCCGCAGAATCGCTGCCGCCGCCGCGCACAACCTAAAACCCTACGACCAAAACGCGCAATTTTTTGCGCCTTCGGCGAATACGGCTACACCATATACGACGACCACGACATCGACCACATCTCGACCACGGCTACATCATGCTCGGCTACCTCGACATCGGCATCAACAAAATATCTACGGCAACTCAAGAACTCCAGTCAACAGCGTCCGCGTCGTAACTTGCGCCCACGACACACCCGCTGTGACTGCGGGAGGGAAGAGAAGGAACCAGAAGGGGACGCTGGTGATGACAAGGAGGAGAAGCGACGGGAGCGCAAAACTTCTCCAGTCGCAAGCGTTCGCTTCACTCCCGCTACGACTGAGGGGGAATGTTAGAGTACGTGTATAATTAGAGATAGACTAGGATCTTCTTGTATCCCAAGTCGTTAGATATCTTAGCCTCCAAGTCATGTACCTCTATATATACCCCATGAGGGTCATTGCAATACAACAACGAAATATTAGGGTTCTATATTTTCCAATATAGGCACTAGTTACTGAATATCTTGATACAAATCGCTCTATAATACTCCCTCTATTCCTAAATATAAGGCGTTTTATTGT
The DNA here is from genome assembly GCF_022539505.1 of Lolium rigidum. Classification (NCBI taxonomy): domain Eukaryota; kingdom Viridiplantae; phylum Streptophyta; class Magnoliopsida; order Poales; family Poaceae; genus Lolium; species Lolium rigidum. The sequence goes on from NC_061509.1 coordinate 155,208,404, forward strand.
TTAGAATGGACTAGATAGTTTGATGTGGCAATTGTATGTAATCATCAACAAGCATGTATGTAATGAACTGGATGAATGATGCTGTGCTCAGCAAACAGTCAAATAATGCATTTCGCACTACTATGGTTGGCGATCCCAACATTAGATTACATGAAATCGGCTTCTTCATGGATTTAGCTTCGAACTTGGTTGTTTATGAACATGTTAATTTTTACAATATCGAGAGCATAAATTTCAAGTGCAACCTTCGCCTTCGTGCCAAGGAAATACTATTCACTCGGCTCAATGTAGAGCTAATTTATGTTAAGAAAGAAAATCAGCTAAAAATTGGTGACATTGTGTACATGTCATTGCAGGATGGAGATATCAACCGAGACTAAAGGGATTGCGGAAGGCTGCGGCCGGTGCGACCTTCTTTAGTTCCGGTTGGTGTCCCAAACTGGAACTAAAGGTCTTCAACTAGGACTAAGACTTTCTAGGTTTTTTTTGCTCCCCCTCTCGTGGATTGCCTTTTTAGATTTATAAAATACAAAAAAATGATAGAAAATTCCTAATTACAAATCCTTTTAGATGTAGGTAGGTTTGGTGATCTAATTATTATAGAAAATAACAAACATGATTTTTTACCTTATTTTGCAAAAAAATTGGTACGATGGCAATAACTTTTGCATACGAACTCGAAAAAAATGTTTAATATATAAAAATATATCTATGTGAGAAAATATTTCGGTAAAGGCTGGAGGCCCGAGTCGAATTCAAGAAAAGTGCGACATGTCCTGTTCTAAGAGCAGGCACATACGTAGGCAATTTAAAAAGTTAAATAGTTACGATACCTATTAGCTCGTACAGCCTTAAGTTTGGGACAAGTTTCAAGGTCGCTAGTCGAGCTTGAGCCAAACTATACACTGATTGAGGTGTTGGTTTGGATAAGGTATGTTTGTGTTGAAGAAGTCCTCGATAATTTTTGTGTTGAAGGATGAAGGATGCTATTCTTACCAAACGGCCAGATAATACATTTCGCACTACTTATGGGTGGCGATCCCAACATTAGATTACATGAAATCAGCATCCCCATGGATTTAGCTTCGAACTTGGTTATTTTATGAACATGTTAATTCTTACAATATAGAGAGCATAAATCTGAAGTGCAGCCTTCACCTTTGTGCCATAAAAATACTATTCACTCGATGTAGTGAAAGCTAATTCATGTTAAGAAAGCAAATCAGCTACAAAATGGTGAGATTGTGTACAGGCCATTCCAGGATGGAAAAACCAATCGGGAGTAAAGGGGTTGCTGCAGACTACAGCCGGTGTGAGCTTCTTTAGTCCCAGTTGGTGTCTCCAACCGGGACTAGAGGTCTATACTTTCTAGGTTTTTTTGCTCCACACCCCTCCCTGGTGGATCACCTTATCAGCTTTGTAAACCACAAAATAAAATGATAGAAAATTCAATATAAAAATCCTTTTATATGTAGGTAGGTTAGGTGATCTAGTTATTATAAAAAATGAAAAACATGAATTTTGAATTATTTTGCAAAAATAAATATGTATTTATCAGTAAGATGGCAATAACTTTTGAATACGTACTCAAAAAAATGTTCAATATATAAAAATCTATCTTCACGACAAATGTTTAGGTAAAGGCTGGAGCCCCGAGTAGAATGCAAGAAAAGAGCGACTTGCTCCTGTTCTAAGGACAGGCACATACATAGGCAATTTAAAAAGTTCAATAGTTACATTACCTATTAGCTCGTAAAGCCTTGGATGAATACATTTTGGGTCAAGGTTCAAGGTCGCTAGTCGAGCTTGAGCCAAACTATAAGCTGAGGTGTTGGTAGAACATTGATAAGACTTCTTAATATGATTGGATAATGTATGCTTGTTTTGGAAAAGTCATCGTTATATTAGTCCCATACATTTATATGTAGTTATGCACATTATTGTATTCTTTGGTTTCCAATTATGTCCATCCCATTTCATTTACATGGTTTCCATCTTGGTGATATAAAAAAATTTCCGGCACATTACATGATTGTAGTGGAGAATAGTGTAGGAACTATTTACCGAATATCTTGTTCGACTTTCCACCTTGATACAAAGCGCTCTATAATACTCCCTCCATTCCTAAATATAAGATGTTCTGTGATATATTTATGAAAAGACATATACTAATTAAATACATGTGGAAAAATATTGTTTATCCCGTTCCTAGTTTGTTCCTTAGACTTAAACTCAATGTTAGAGGATGAGCATCAATTTTGTTTGGAAGAAGAGGGATGATGACTCAAGTTACGCTTTAGAAGGGACTAGATAGTTTGACGTGGCAATTGCAGTTACGTCTTATGTTTTATTTTTTTTAGCATATTTTTGTATTTTGCAGTTACACTCTAAAAAGACATATAAGAATCGTCAACATGCATGTATGGAATGAAATGGATGAAGGATGTCGTTCTCAGCAAACGGTTAGATAATTCTTTTCGCACTACTATGGTTGGTGATCCCTAGATTAGATTACATGAAATCAGCATCTCCATGGATTTAGCTTCAAACTTGGCTGTTTCTAAACATGTTAATTCTTACAATATCGAGAGCATCAAATTTAAGTGCGACCTTCACCTTCGTGCCAACGAAATACTATTCACTTGGCCCAGTGCAGAACTAATTCATGTAAGAAAGCAAATCATCAACAAATCGGTGACAGTGTGTACAGTCCATTGCATGATGGAGATACCAACCGAGACTAAAGGGCTTGCGGAAGGCTGCGGCCAGTGCGAACCTTTTTAGTCCCGATTAGAGAAACCGATTAGAGACACCAGCCAAGACAAAATAATTTCTAGTTTCTTTGCTCCACACAACCCCTTGGATCGCCTTTTTTACCTTTGCAAAATACCAGATAAAATGATAGTAAATTAAAAATTAAAAATCCTTTTAGATATAGGTAGGTTAGGTGATCTAGTTATTATGAAAAATAAAAAACATTAATTTTGACTTATTTTGAAAAAATGTATTTTTCAGTAAGATGGCAATAACTTTTGTATACGAACTAGAAATAAAAAAAATTATATATGCAAACTAATCTACGCGAAAAATGTTTCGGTAAAGGCTGGAGGGCCGAGTCGAATGCAAGAAAAGAGCAACCTGCTCCTGTTCTAAGAGCAGGCACATACATCGGTAATTAAAAAGTTAAATAGTTACGGTACCTATTAGCTCGTAGAGCCTTGGATGAATACAATTTGGGCCAAGGTTCAAGGTCGCTTGTCGAGCTTGAGCCAAACTATAGGTTGAGGTGTCGGTAGAACCATCAGAAGACTTCTTAATATGATTGGATAAGGTATGTTTATTTTGACAAAGCCCCGGTTATTTTAGTCCCACACATGCATCTGTAGTTATGCACATTATTGTATTTTTAAGTTTCCGTTTATGTACATCCCATTTTATTTACATGGTTTTCATCTTTGTGATATATAAATTTTTCTGGCACATTACAGGATTGTAGTGGAGAATAGTGTAGGCACTAGTTACAGGATATCTTGTTCGACTTTCCACCTGCTCTATTATACTCCCCTTGTTCCTAATTAAAAGGCATTTTGGGATATATTTATGAAAATACATATACTGATTAAATACATGTGAAAAATATTGTTTATCTCCTTCATCGTTTGTTGCTTAGATTTAATCCAAACAATGTTGGAGGATGAGAATCAAAAAAAATTGGAAGAAGAAGGATGATTATTCAAGCTACATTTTAGAAGGGACTAGATAGTTTGACGTGTTAATTGTAGTTACCGCTTATGTTTTATTGTTTTTAACATATTTCTGTCTTTTTCAGTTACAATCGAAAAAGACATATAAGGAATCATCCACATGCATGTATAGAATGAAATGGATGAAGGATGTCATTCTTTGCAAATGGTCAGATAATGCATTTCACACTACTATGGTTGGTGATCCCAAGATTAGATTACATGAAATCGACATCTCCATGGATTTAGTTTCGAACTTGGTTGTTTACAATATCGAGAGCATAAATTTGAAGTGCAACCTTCACCTTCGTGCCAAGGAAATACTATTCACTCGACGCAACGAAGGGACAATTCATGTTAAGAAATCAAATCAGCTACAAATTGGTGACATTGTGTAAAGGCCATTGCAAGATGGAGATACCAACTAGGACTAAAAGGATTGCGGCAGGCTGCGGCCGGTGTGAGCCTCTTTAGTAATTTAGTCCTAGTTGGAGGCATCAACCGGGACTGAAGACTTTTTAGGTTTTTTTTTTCTCCACCCCCCATGGATCCTCCTTTTTAGCAATGTAAAATACAAAATAAAATGATAGAAAATTAAAAATTAAAAATCCTTTTCAGATGTAGGTAGGTTAGGTGATCTAGTTATTATTAAAAATAACAAACATGAATTTTGACTTATTTTGCATAAAAAATGTTTTCCTTTGGTAAGATGGCAATAACTTTTGCATACGAACTCGAAAAAATGTTTCATATACAAAAACCTATCTAAGAAAAAATGTTTTAGCAAAGACTAGAGGCCCGAGTCGAATGCAAGAAACGTGTGACCTGCTCCTGTTCTAAGAGAAGGCACATACATCGGCAATTTTAAAAGTTAAATAGTTACGGTACCTATTAGCTCATAGAGCCTTTAGCGAATACAATTTGGGCCAAGGTTCAAGGTCGCTACTCGAGCTTGAGCCAAACTGTACGCTGATCAAGGTGTTGGTAGAACCATCATAAGAATTCTTAGTATGATTGGATAAGGTATGTTTGTTTTGAAGAAGTCCTCGTTATTTTCTTCCACACATGCATATGTAGTTATGCACATTATTGTATTCTTTGGTTTCGTTTATGTCCATCCCATTTCATTTACATGGCTGGTTTACATCTTTCTGATATATATTTTTTTCGGAACATTACATGATTGTAGTGGAGAATAGTTTAGGCACTAGTTACTGAATATCTTATTCGACTTTCCACCTTGATATGCAGCGCTCTATAATACTCCCTCTGTTCCTAAATAAGGTTTGGGATATGTTTATGAAAAGATAGATACTTATTAAATACATGTGACAAAATATTGTTTATCTCCTTCCTAGTCGATCTAAGATTTAATCCAATCAGTGTTGGAGGATGAGCATGAATTTTGTTTGGAACAAGAAGGATGATTATTCAAGTTATACTTTAGAAGGGACTAAATGGTTTGACGTGGAACTTGTAGTTACCTCTTATGTTTTGTTATTTTTAGCATATTTCTACCTTTTGAAGTTACACTCTAGAAATACAGATAAGGAATCATCAAAAGTCACGTATGGAATGAAATGGATGAAGTCTGCCATTCTCAGCAAACGGTCACATAATGCATCTCGCACTATTATGGTTGGTTATCCCGACATAAGATTACATGAAATTAGCATCTCCATGGATTTATCTTTGAACTTGGTTATTTCTGAATATGTTAATTCTTACAATATCGAGATCATAAATTTCAAGTACAACCTTCACCTTCGTGCTAAGGAAATACTATTCACTCGGCCCAATGTAGAGCTAATTCATGTTAAGAAAGCAAATCAGCTACAAATTAGTGACATTGTATGCAGGCCATTGTAGGATGAAAAGCTATCTTCGCGAGAAAAAATTAGGTGAAGGCTGGAAGCTTGACTCGAATGAAAGAAAAGTGGAACCTAGTCATGTTCTAAGAGCAGGCACATACGTCGGCAATTTAAAAAAAAAATATAGTTATGATACTGAAAGTGCATGGAGCCCCCATGTGTGGTTTTGGTAATTAATGACAATCCCTATGGACTAATGTTTGCATTGAGTTATATTTGTAGGAGTTGTCCATAGGCAATTCTTGAACCATATGTTGGCTTCAAGGTTGCAATAAGAAGAATTTGATGAAGGATATCAAGTGTCAAGTATGTCTTGAAGATGAAGATGAAGTGAGCCATCAAGTTACTTCAAGACATCAACATGATGAAGAATGAAGAAATGAAGTGCTAGTTCAAGATGAGCCATCTTGAAGAGATCCTTTGATTGACTCTTGCCATCCATATGGTGATCATGGATATGTGAAGTTGCGCCAAAGAAGAAGCTCTCCCATGGTGGTTTATGGGGGAGCAATCTACAAGACTTCGTCAAGCAAGCACAAGCAAGAAAGGCGTTCCATCTTGTTGCGGTCAAGATCGTCATCATCGAGCTCAAGTGGAATGCGCAAGTATAAGGTTTGCTCTTGATAGGGTTTCTTTCTCACCGGTCTCATAGTGTAGTTGGAGACCGGTTTATAGTTTAGTTGCCGTACTATCAAGAGGGCTCTCGAGTGAGTAACTCGATCGTATCCTTCGGAGAGCTCAAACCTTTGCATCCTTGCATCATCTTTCTTGGTTGTTATTTGTATCTTATCCATATGGTGTTTTAGAGCTTGTGCTTATTCTCATGACAAGCTCTAGTTCATCGAAAACGGATTCCGCATGAATCACTTGTTGCGTTTTCGATATTGGAGTTTTTCTCGGTTTCTCGTATTGAGAGGTTTCACTCTAAAATACATAGAAAAACCTACCCCACTTGTTCTTAAGATTTTCACTCTTTGTGGGGTAGCTCTTGTCATCTTCTTTACAACAAAATTGGTTTCACCTAAATCCGAGTTTCCTAACTCAAGTTGTTGCATTTTCCATATTGGAGGTTTTACCGGTTTGCTGTTTATAGATAGGTAAAACCTTTATCCATTTGTTTCTATCCTACCTTACTGGACTATGATGGTTTCCTGCATGATCTTGTAGAGATTTTTACTAGCTTCGAAACGAGCCCAAGATCATCAAAATCGGAGTCCGGATGCAAAAGTTCTTCAAGTTTCCGTGAAGCCGTTTTTGGCCGGAAGTTGGCCGGAAGTTCCGGTGGCCGGAACTTCCGCCCTACTTCCGGTGAACTTCCGGAAATGACGAATCTGCTCGCGAGAAAACATATCGTAAGCTTTCCGGGGACGCCCTACTTCACCCGGAAGTTGGCCGGAACTTCCGGGGGGCGGAAGTTCCGCCCCAAATGACCGGAAGTTCCGGTTTTGACGAGTTTTGTGCATAACGGGCAGATTTCTCTTGCCCTATTTAAGGGGGTCTTCTTCCCCAAAGTTCCCCAACCGTTTGAGCTCGTTTTTGCCCCCATTGTTGACCTTCTTTGAGCTTGCTATCTCCCTCTCCCTCCCATGAATCTTGCATCTATTTGAGAGATAGATAGAGGAGATCTAGATCTACATCTTCACCAATCAAATCCCTCTCTTTGTGAGGGGAATCCACTAGATCTAGATCTTGGAGAAATTTGGTGTTCCTCCTCCTATTTGTTCTTCCTCTCTTATTCCCCAATAGCTTTTGTAGCTTTGTTGGAATTTGAGAGAGAAGGACTTGAGCATCTTTGTGGTGTTCTTGTCATTGCATTTGGTGCATCGGTTTGAGTTCTCCACGGTGATTCGTGGAAGTGAAATCAAGAAAGTTGTTACTCTTGGGTTCTTGGAACCCTAGACGGATTTGAGGCCTTTGTGGTGATTTCTTGGGAGCCTCCAATTAAGTTGTGGATGCGTGCCCCAAGCTTTGTGTAAGGCCCGGTTTCCGCCTCGAAGGAAATCCCTTAGTGGAACCGTGACCTAGGCCTTTGTGGCGAGGGTCACCGGAGATTTAGGTGAGGCGCCTTCGTGGCGTTCGGTGTGTGGTGTGAGTACCGCATCTTGGGGTGAGGCCTTTGTGGCGTTGGTGTGCATCGAGCAACCACACCTCAAGGTGAGCCTCTTGTGGCGTTCGGGAGCACTAAGCAACCGCACCTCTCCACCGGAGATTAGCACTCGCAAGAGTGTGAACTCCGGGATAAATCATCGTCTCCCGCGTGCCTCGGTTATCTCTATACCCGAGCTCTTTACTTATGCACTTTACCTTGTGATAGCCATCGTGCTTGAAGTTATATATATCTTGCTATCACATACTTGCTTGTATTGCTTAGCATAAGTTGTTGGTGCACATAGGTGAACCATTGCTTAGAATAAGTTGTTGGTGCACATAGGTGAACAATAGTATATAGGCTTTGGGCTTGACAAAGTAAACGCTAGTTTTATTCCGCATTTGTTAAGCCCATCTCGTAAAAGTTTTAAATCGCCTATTCACCCCCCCCTCTAGGCGACATCCGTGTCCTTTCAATTGGTATCAGAGCGAGGTCTCTCATTCTTAGGCTTCACCGCCTTGAGAGTAAAGATGTCGATTAGGGGATTAGATCACAATAACTTGTTTATATTTGATGGCACAAATTATGATCTTTGGAAAATTTATGTGCTTAATATTTTGAGGGGTATTTCCCCGAACATGGAGCGATTTCTGGACATGGGTTTTTCTTCTCCTAAGGATCCCCAAAATTTATCTTATGAGGAGAAGAAAAACTCTTGTCTCGATGCTCTTGCTTCTCATGTGTTTTCCATTGTTGTGAGCAATGTAGTTACTTCTTCAATCATGCCTTTTGGGAGCGCTCATGAATTGTGGACAAAGCTTCAAGATAAATATGATGTGTCCAATATTATTGAGGATGATTGTATTGCTTCCACTTCCGGCCGTGATGAGTTCTCATCTTCATCCACTTCACCAAAGTGTGGTAAGACACAAGGTAATGATATGGTGAGTGGTGATGAAAATTGCAATGTTGATATTGAGCTTACTATTGATGATTCTTCATCTCTATCTCATTGCAATGGTTCATCTTTGGACTTAAACACATCTAGCACTAGAAATGATCTACATGCTTGTGTTGATAGTCCTTGCATATCATGTGTAAGTTGCTTGAATAAATCTCATGATGATATGCTTGATTTATCTTGTGGCCATGATAAAAATGCTTCTATTTCCTCTAGTTGTTGTGTAGCTAACAATGTAGAGGAAACCAAAGATTCTATTGGTCAAGAAAAGATCTTGAAAGGAGCCTCAAGTAACTCCTCATTTTTATCTCACGGTCCTCATATATGCCTTATGGCCAAGGGTTCCACGGTACCTCCTACCATAGAACCTAATATTTCTCGTGGTGATAAGGATGAGGATGAATATGAAGAAGAGGATTGGGTTGTCTCTCTACGCGATAAAGGTGAGAGTGTATTCAAGGTTATTTGCAAAGATAAAATTGCTAGCACTCACTTCTTTGAAATCTTGACTACCGCTATTGAGAGCCAAAAACTTATTTGGATGCATGAGAACACCATTGATAAAAAGGGTGCTCTTGAACGAGAGTATGCCGATGATGTAGCATCACTAAAGAATGATCTTGAAGAAGAACAAGAGACCGTAGCCTCTCTTGAAGAGCAACTTGAAACCCTTGAAGTGTCTCAAAATGAAATAGTTTCTAAACTCACTAAGGAAAGAGACCATGCTAAAGCTCAAGTAAAATTGCTTAAAAAGGAAAATTCCAAAGTTGGTGTTGGTCATGATAAACTTGTTAAGGATCTAGATGATCTAGACAAGGCCCACAAGGTCTTGGAGAGCGAACACTCTATCCTCACCAAGTCCCATGAGCAACTTCAAGCTTCCTATTTAAAAGAGCATGCTATGTTACCTTCTCTTCTTAATATGTCTTGTGATGATGCTTGTGCTACTAACTCTACTTCTTGTGAAGCATCTATCTTGAAGGAGAATGTTGAGCTAAGGGCTCAACTTGAATTGCTAACTAGCAATTATGGGAAATTGGAAGAAAATCATGGAAAGCTTTCTAGCTCCCATGAGGATCTTCTAGCCTCCCATGATAGGCTAAAGTTAGCTCATGAGGCTATCATATCAAAGGCAACACCTTGTGAGCCTCATGTGGATACTAGCACTACTACCCAAAAAGCTATATTGCCATGTGCTAGTCCTAGTAATTCATCCACTCATAGTATTGCTAAATCTTGTGATGAATTATCTTCCTTGCCTTGTTGCTCTAACAATGAAGGTTCTACTTCCTCTAGTACTTGTGTTGTTACTAACCATGTAGAGGAAATCAAAGAGCTCAAGGCCCAAGTCACTTCCTTGAAGACCGACTTGGTAAAGAGTCATGAAGGGAAATGCAAACTTGACACGATGTTAAGTGTGCAACAATCCCCCAATGACAAGAGTGGACTTGGATTCAAATCCAACAACAAGAAAAAGTCCAACAACAACAACATGAACAACAAAAAGAAGGGCCAAGTACAAGTCAAAGACCCGGCCAAGATTGTTTGCTTCAAGTGCAAAATTGAAGGGCACCATGTTAGATCTTGCCCTTTGAAGAAGAAGCAAAAAGGGAAGCGGCCTCAAGCTCAAACTCATATTCAATCTCAAGTTGAAGAAATTCCACTTCCCAAGAAGAATCAAGCCAATGCTCCCATTGTGGAGAAATCTAGTGAGAATAAGGAGAAGAAAAGAACTTGCTACATATGCCGTGAGAAGGGCCACATCTCCTCCTTTTGCACTATTGGTACCTCATCCAACTCTATCACCATTGATGATGTTTATTCTCTTCGTAAGGATGAGGGTGGCAATGTGTTTGCCAAATTTGTTGGTGCCCAAAGTGGTGTCAAGAAAAGAACCATTTGGGTTGCCAAGCCTATTGTGACTAACCTCTTAGGACCCAACTTAGTTGGGGACCAACAATCCAAAACTTGATTAATAGGTGCTTGTTGGAGGGCATTGGAGACTTGTCTACATCATGAAGAATTAAGGGATCTTCATCATTTATATTATCTCAAGCCAAGTCTTGGTTATCTTGCTTCTATCATATGATCAATGTTCCTCCTTGCGGTAACATGTGCTCAACTCATTTATATTGAAAGTTACTCACCCCTTTGCATGTGTTAGTTTTGGTCCTAACATGTGTTTGTATATGTTGTGCTTCCTACTTGCTTTTCTTGAGAAATCAAGTCTATGCATGTTGGGTTGCACACCATGTATTTGTGTTTGTGTTGGAGCCTCTTTGCATCTTGTTGTATCTTATATGGCTCTTATGAGCGATTAATGGACAATCCCATTTTGGGGGAGTGATATTCCTTTGGGAATTTCATGATCCTAAACAATGTGTGTACATGAGGAATATCACTTAGAATTGATATTGCGAGATTATCTAGTCGCTATGTGGTATGCCATCTTCATGAGAAATTCAAATTCTAATGTCCATTAATATCTCTACTTGGATCTTATTTTCCTCTTGTGAAAATAAATTCCTTATCACATTATGGGGGAGTAATAAGCTTTGTGCATATTACAAGCCTAGAAAATGTGAACATTTGAGGTTGCGTCACATAGAACTGATACCGTAAATTATCTCTCTCCTATGTGGCATGTTTGCTCAAACAAGCTCCAACTTGCTTAAATGGCTTCATTGCTAATATCTTTGTGGATCTTATTTGTGAAAGTTTTTCTTGGCATGGTTTTTCACAACGTGTCCCTCAATATATTTTTGGAAAACCATGTGCTTCAAGTCATACTATTAATTGCTTTGCATGTTGGTATGAATACTATTAATTGCTTTGCATGTTGGTATGAATACTATTAATTGCCTTGCATGTTGGTATGACTAAATGAAGCTATCAAGAAACTCTCTTTGCATGATGGTTAACTCTTATCTTTTACCATATGCTTTATTTGGTGTAAAAATGATCTTACATATACTTACAAACTACCACCGGGAAATATTTCCTAATACCTCTTGTCCTAGGACAAGTGGCAATATATTATTGGGTAGAAATTTATTGATCATATTTACATTGGCTCTTGTGTTTAAATTGTCTTATTTATCGCCATGAATGTGTTGTGCTTTGACTCCCATGTGTCTTCATTGCATCTTATGGATCTAATTTGTCTATTCAAACTTTCTTAGCATTTTAGTAGATATAGGTAGCGTGATGATCCTAGATTTGTGCATTTAGTATTCATATGCAAAATCCTAGATAATGCACTAATCTTGGGGGAGCTCTCCTATATTTGTTAGAATGCTTGACATCACTTGATCATTATCAAAAATTTGGTTTTGGGAGACATAAACTTTCTTTTTGGTACTTTGTGCCATCATAAAAAGTGTTGAGGGTTTGGTTTGTTTGTTAGAACCTTGCTCTCTTGGGAGTTGGTTATCTCATTTCTTTGTGTTTAGGTTTAATTGGCTTCTTATAATGAAATAATTCTTTGGAGTCAATCTTGTGTTGATTTGATTCTTTGATATAATTTGGACAACCATTGTCTCTTGATTTATTTGGTGTCTTGTCCAAATTATATCTTTCTTTGGTTCTTGAAAGTATTGTGCATGCATCTTCAATATATGTCTATCTTATGGCATGTGTTACTTTCTTTGGTCCAATATATAGGGTAAACTCCATCAAATCCTAATTTGGCTAAGATGTGCATGAAATTCAATTTCATATCTATATGCACATAGTATTGTGGAGCTTGTCCTATATGTTGTAGTGTGTCTAACTACTTTGGACCCAATTAGTTTGGGGACCTTTTTGTACTTACCTTTGTGTTAGGTACAATGGATATGCATTGGATGCTTGTCTCACTCTTGGGGAGAAGTGGTGACTCAATGGTAACTTGAGGCAAGCTAGGATGGTCAACGAACACATATCTACTACATCCACACCAATGCTATCTCGGTAACAAGTATCTTCTCATGCATATTTTCCTAGCATCCAACCATGTGGTTGCATCTTGGCATGAATCTCTTAATTTGCAAATATTATGCTTCTTGCAAAGTTTTTAATGAAACCTCTTTATTGCAAATGTGAGTAAATTGTGATGAGCACATATGTTGGGAAGTATATAAAATCATGCTCATGATTCATCCATCCCGACTATGTCTATCTAGCAATTTTATTGCATTTCAATTCCTCAAACCTATCACATGCGCAATATCGATGAAAGTGCAAATTGAGTTATTTGTTTTGGTATTCTTTCTTTGCGATACTTGTTGCTCCTCTCAAAGTATCCCAACTATCTTCTTTCCCTTGTTGATATTTGTGATGTCTTTGATGTGTTTGTGGTTGAAGTCCATGAATGTACTATAAGATAAAATTGAGCCTTTGGCCATGCTATTAAGCAAAAATTCTTATTGGTATATTGCATGACTTTGTCTTGGATATCATGCTATATTTCTTGTGTATCTATTTTGTGTGTGCATGTTTCTTTGTGGATAAATATCTTTGTGATATCGCTCACTTAGAGAAACTTATACACATAAGAGATGATACATCTTCATTCGATATCTTATTTATTTGTTGCGTGTTGATTGGTCATGCTAAGCAATATAATTCATTGAAGACTATGATGATGTTTTTTGCTCATCCTTGTAATAGTCTTATAATATGCTCTATCATGCCTTTCACATATCCTCTTGGTTGAGCCTTTTATTATGGTGCCTCTTACTTGTTGCTCAACCATTTGTTTGTTGCAAGTGTTAAGCTTAATTTTCTATCTATGATCTATTGCAAATGTTTGTGTTTTAAATGGTAATGAGGGAGTGAGGATTCCATGTTATGCATATTGCATTCAAATGCAAAATTTTAATTTATGCATGTACCTTGGGGAGCTTCCTCATTTTATTTAAGGCACTATTTTGTGGTGATCATTAGAGTTTGATTCACTTGGTATCTTTTGTTTTGAATGATATTATGGGAGTGATGATTCCATGTTTGTGCACTTTATACTCCAAACTAAAATTTTCTAGTTTTGTGCACAAACCTTGGGGAGCTTCCTCATATTATTTAGATCAATCTTCTTGACCTTATCATAATATCTATCTTTCTTTTGGTATCTTTTTTGGTTCATTTGGTTGCTTGCTTCATTTGTTGAGGCCTCTTGACTTTCTTATCTTTTTGCAATCTTTGATCCTATCCATAGTGTGATTCCTTCCGAATATTCGTCATTGGATACGTGCATTTGATTCCACTCAAATTATGAGAAATGCACATGGTATGGATGAACTCTCACTATGTTGGCCTTCTAAATTTTTCACCCATTTCGGCAATTGGTGCCAATGGGGGAGAAGTTTGGAGGGTTTAAGGGAATTTGGTTATGTCTTTGCTTTGTGCTTAAGCATGTGCCTTTATTGCATTGCATCTTGTTGCTTTGCATAGTTGAATATTTATAGGAAACTCCACTAAGGCTTTGAATGCCAATATATGCAATGAAAGTCAAGATCATTCACACATGCATATATTATGGGGGAGTTTGCTCTGTATATTCAACTTGTTTGTTACTTCAATTCCTTATATAAACCCTCTCAAAGAGATTGTCATCAATTACCAAAATGGGGGAGATTGAAAGTGCATGGAGCCCCCATGTGTGGTTTTGGTAATTAATGACAATCCCTATGGACTAATGTTTGCATTGAGTTATATTTGTAGGAGTTGTCCATAGGCAATTCTTGAACCATATGTTGGCTTCAAGGTTGCAATAAGAAGAATTTGATGAAGGATATCAAGTGTCAAGTATGTCTTGAAGATGAAGATGAAGTGAGCCATCAAGTTACTTCAAGACATCAACATGATGAAGAATGAAGAAATGAAGTGCTAGTTCAAGATGAGCCATCTTGAAGAGATCCTTTGATTGACTCTTGCCATCCATATGGTGATCATGGATATGTGAAGTTGCGCCAAAGAAGAAGCTCTCCCATGGTGGTTTATGGGGGAGCAATCTACAAGACTTCGTCAAGCAAGCACAAGCAAGAAAGGCGTTCCATCTTGTTGCGGTCAAGATCGTCATCATCGAGCTCAAGTGGAATGCGCAAGTATAAGGTTTGCTCTTGATAGGGTTTCTTTCTCACCGGTCTCATAGTGTAGTTGGAGACCGGTTTATAGTTTAGTTGCCGTACTATCAAGAGGGCTCTCGAGTGAGTAACTCGATCGTATCCTTCGGAGAGCTCAAACCTTTGCATCCTTGCATCATCTTTCTTGGTTGTTATTTGTATCTTATCCATATGGTGTTTTAGAGCTTGTGCTTATTCTCATGACAAGCTCTAGTTCATCGAAAACGGATTCCGCATGAATCACTTGTTGCGTTTTCGATATTGGAGTTTTTCTCGGTTTCTCGTATTGAGAGGTTTCACTCTAAAATACATAGAAAAACCTACCCCACTTGTTCTTAAGATTTTCACTCTTTGTGGGGTAGCTCTTGTCATCTTCTTTACAACAAAATTGGTTTCACCTAAATCCGAGTTTCCTAACTCAAGTTGTTGCATTTTCCATATTGGAGGTTTTACCGGTTTGTTGTTTATAGATAGGTAAAACCTTTATCCATTTGTTTCTATCCTACCTTACTGGACTATGATGGTTTCCTGCATGATCTTGTAGAGATTTTTACTAGCTTCGAAACGAGCCCAAGATCATCAAAATCGGAGTCCGGATGCAAAAGTTCTTCAAGTTTCCGTGAAGCCGTTTTTTGGCCGGAAGTTGGCCGGAAGTTCCGGTGGCCGGAACTTCCGCCCTACTTCCGGTGAACTTCCGGAAATGACGAATCTGCTCGCAGAAAACATACTGTAAGCTTTCCGGGGACGCCCTACTTCACCCGGAAGTTGGCCGGAACTTCCGGGGGGCGGAAGTTCCGCCCCAAATGACCGGAAGTTCCGGTTTTGACGAGTTTTGTGCATAACGGGCAGATTTCTCTTGCCCTATTTAAGGGGGTCTTCTTCCCCAAAGTTCCCCAACCGTTTGAGCTCGTTTTTGCCCCCATTGTTGACCTTCTTTGAGCTTGCTATCTCCCTCTCCCTCCCATGAATCTTGCATCTATTTGAGAGATAGATAGAGGAGATCTAGATCTACATCTTCACCAATCAAATCCCTCTCTTTGTGAGGGGAATCCACTAGATCTAGATCTTGGAGAAATTTGGTGTTCCTCCTCCTATTTGTTCTTCCTCTCTTATTCCCCAATAGCTTTTGTAGCTTTGTTGGAATTTGAGAGAGAAGGACTTGAGCATCTTTGTGGTGTTCTTGTCATTGCATTTGGTGCATCGGTTTGAGTTCTCCACGGTGATTCGTGGAAGTGAAATCAAGAAAGTTGTTACTCTTGGGTTCTTGGAACCCTAGACGGATTTGAGGCCTTTGTGGTGATTTCTTGGGAGCCTCCAATTAAGTTGTGGATGCGTGCCCCAAGCTTTGTGTAAGGCCCGGTTTCCGCCTCGAAGGAAATCCCTTAGTGGAACCGTGACCTAGGCCTTTGTGGCGAGGGTCACCGGAGATTTAGGTGAGGCGCCTTCGTGGCGTTCGGTGTGTGGTGTGAGTACCGCATCTTGGGGTGAGGCCTTTGTGGCGTTGGTGTGCATCGAGCAACCACACCTCAAGGTGAGCCTCTTGTGGCGTTCGGGAGCACTAAGCAACCGCACCTCTCCACCGGAGATTAGCACTCGCAAGAGTGTGAACTCCGGGATAAATCATCGTCTCCCGCGTGCCTCGGTTATCTCTATACCCGAGCTCTTTACTTATGCACTTTACCTTGTGATAGCCATCGTGCTTGAAGTTATATATATCTTGCTATCACATACTTGCTTGTATTGCTTAGCATAAGTTGTTGGTGCACATAGGTGAACCATTGCTTAGAATAAGTTGTTGGTGCACATAGGTGAACAATAGTATATAGGCTTTGGGCTTGACAAAGTAAACGCTAGTTTTATTCCGCATTTGTTAAGCCCATCTCGTAAAAGTTTTAAATCGCCTATTCACCCCCCCCTCTAGGCGACATCCGTGTCCTTTCAGATACCTATTAGCTCAAAGAGCTTTTGGCGAATACAATTTGGGCCAAGGTTCAAAGTGCTAGTCGAGCTTGAGCTAAACTATACACTGAGGTGTTGGTTGAACCATCATAAGACTTCTTAATATGAATGGATAAGATATGTTTGTTTTGAAGAAATCCTCGTTATTTTGTTCCCACACATGCATATGTAGTTATGCACATTATTGTATTCTTTTGTTTCCGTTTATGTCCATCCCTTTTCATTTACATGGTTTACATCTTTGTGATATATAATTTTTTACGGCACATTACATGATTGTAGTGGAAAATAGTGTAGGCACTAGTTACTGAATATCTTGTTCGACTTTCCACCTTGTTATGCGGCGCTCTATAGTACTCCCTCCGTTCTAAAATATAAGGAGTGCTGGGATATTTTTATGAAAAGATAGATAGTGATTAAATACAGGTGACAAAATATTATTTATCTCCTTCCTAGTCGCTGCTTAGATTTAATCCAATCAATGCTGGAGGATGCACATTAAATTTTTTTGTACATGAAGGATGAGTATTCAAGTTCCATTTAGAAGGGACTAGATAGTTTGTCATGGAAATTGCAGTTAGCACTTATGTTTTATTGTTTTTAGCATATTTATGTATTTTGTAGTGACACTTCAAAAAGATAGACAACGAATCATCATCAGGCATGTATGGAATGAAATGGATGGGATAATGTTCTCAGCAAATGGTCAGATAATGCATTTTGCACTACTGGTTGGTGATCCCAAGATTAGATTCCATGAAATCAGCATCTGCATGGTTTAAGCTTCGAACTTGGTTGTTTCGGAACATGTTAATTCTTACAATATCGAGAACATAAATTTGAACTGCAACCTTCACCTTCGTGCCAAGAAAATACTATTCACTCGGCGCAATGAAGAGCTAATTCATGTTAAGAAAGAAAATAAGTTACAAATTGGTGGCATTGTGTACATGCCATTGCAGGAAGGATATACCAATCATGACTAAAAGGGTTGCGGCAGGCTGTGATTGGTGCGAGCCTATTTAGTCCCTGTTGGAGACAGCAATCAGGACTGAAGATGACTTGCTAGGTTTTTTTTCGCCACCCCTCGTGTGCGTCGTTTTTTTTTCTTTGTAAAATACAATTTTTTTTTATAGAAAATCAAAAATTAAAAATGCTTTTTAATGTAGGTAGGTTAGGTTATCTAGTTATTATGAAAAATAACAATCATGATTTTTTACCTATTTTGCAAAAAAAAATATTTTCCGATATGATGGTAATAACTTTTGACTACAAACTTGAAAAAAGTTTAATATATGAAATCTATCTACGTGAAAAATGTTTCGGTAAAGGCTGGAGGCCCGAGTCAAATGCATGGAAAGTGCGACTTGCTCCACACATCGGCAATTTGAAAAGTTAAATAGTTACGATACCTATTAGATCGTAGAGCCTTCGGCGAATACAGTTTGGGCCAAGGTTCAAGGTCGCTAGTCGAGTTTGAGCCAAACTATAGGCTGAAGTGTTGGTAGAACCATCATAAGACTTCTTAATATGATTGGATAAGTTATGTTTGTTTTGAAGAAGTTTCCGTTATTTTGTTCCCACACATGCATATGTATTTATGAACATTATTGTACTCTTTGGTTTCCATTTATGGCCGTCCCTTTTCATTTACATGGTTTCCATCTTTGTGATATATAACTTTTTCCGGCACATTATATGATTGTAGTGGAGAATAGTGTAGGCACTACTTACGGAATATCTTGTTCAACTTTCCACCTTGATATGCAATGCTCGATGATACGTCTCCAACGTATCTACAATTTCTGATGTCATGCTAGTTTTATGACAATACCTACATGTTTTGCTCACACTTTATGATGATTTCATGCATTTTCCGGAACTAACCTATTAACAAGATGCTCGAAGTGTCGGTTCTCGTTTTCTCGTTGTTTTTGGTTCCGTAAAGGCTGTTCGGGTAATATTCTCGAATTCGACGAAACGAATACCCAACATCATAATTCACCGAGACGGACCCAGGACACCGAAGGAGAGTCGGAGGGGAGGCCCGGGGCCCCTGCAACATAGGCCGGCGCGGCTCGGGAGGGGGCGCGCCGCCCTATGGGGTGGGACCCCCGTGCGCCCTCCCGCGCCGCCTCTTCGCCTATATAAGCCCTTTCGACCTAAAAACGCGATACAAATTGACGAAACTCCGTAAAAGACTCCGGGGGCGCCGTCACCATCGCGAACCTCCAATCCGGGGGACAGAATCTCCGTTCCCGGCACGCCGCCGGACGGGGAACTGCCCCCGAAGTCATCTCCATCGACGCCACCGCCTCCATCATGCTCCGTGAGTAGTTCCCCCATGGACTACGGGTTCTAGCTGTAGCTAGTTGGTACTCTCTCTCCCATGTACTTCAATACAATGATCTCATGAGCTGCCTTACATGATTGAGATTCATCTGATGTAATCGGTGTTGTGTTTGTTGGGATCCGATGGATTGTTACATTATGATTAGTCTATCTATATAAGTTTGTGAAGTTATTGTTGATGCAATCTTGTTGTGTTTAATGCCTGTCACTAGAGCCCGAGTGGCATGATCTTAGATTTAAGATCTATACTTATTGCTTAGATTGTATCTACAAGTTGTTTGCACATGTCTATGTCCGGAACCCGAGGCCCCGGAGTGACATCAACTGGGATAACTGGAGGGGAAGGCTTAGATATGAGGATCACATGTTTTCACGGAGTGTTAATGCTTTGCTCCGGTGCTCTATTAAAAGGAGTACCTTAATTTCCAAGAGATTCCCTAGAGGCCCGGCTGCCACCGGCTGGTAGGACAAAAGATGTTATGCAAGTTTCTCATCGCGAGCACGTATGACTATATATGGAAAACATGCCTACATGATTAATAATCTTGATGTTCTGTCTTAATGCTATTTCAATCCTATCAATTGCCCAATCGTAATTTGTTCACCCAACACTTGTTATTGGAGAGTTACCACTAGTGTAGATAGCTGGGAACCCCGGTCCATCTCTCATAATCATATACTCGGTCCTATATGTCATTGGAAGTAGTATCAACTATTTTCTGGTGCCATTGCTCTCATATTACTCGCTACCGCTGATGTGTTACTGTTACTACTTGCTCTCATATTATCGCTGCTTTCACATCACCCCCGTTACTAGTGCTTTTCCAGGTGCAAATCTGAATTGACAACTCAGCTTGTTAAGGCTTATAAGTATTCTTTACCTCCCTTGTGTCGAATCAATAAATTTGGGTTTTACTTCCCTCGAAGACTGTTGCGATCCCCTATACTTGTGGGTCATCAAGACTATTTTCTGGCGCCGTTGCCGGGGAGGCATAGCTCTACTCATAAGTTCACGTGGGGAGTACACTCTACCTCTCTCTCTGCTTTCATTTTGTTTAGTTTACTTTTGTCTAGTTTATTTGTGCTTAGTTTATTTCTGTCTAGTATTGTTTTGCTTAGTTTACTTTTGTCTAGTTTCTTTTTTGTTTTGTTTTACTTTTCTCATATACCCAAAAATCCATAAAATTTTTAAAAACCGAAAAATTAAAAACTGTTGTTATGGAAGAACCCACAACCTATTTGGAGCTTATAGAATTATATAATAATTATAGAGAATCAAGAACGGGAAAAGTTATGAGTGTTGTGATAGAAAAATTGAATACAATTGCTAAAATCTTGCTTAAATGCCATGATATAAACTGTTGCTCTAAACAGGATACTAAACATCTTAAATTTCAATGTGGCTTTAGTGAGAAAGTTTTAATTAAGAACTATAATTGGAATAGCTATATTCATTTTGGGTTCGAAGAAGTAGAACAATTTGTTTTGTTTATGGGAGCCTCTGAGATAGAATCCTTCATGTCTAAAAATTATGAAACTTGTGTTGTTTGTAAGGACCTTAAAGATTATGTCTCTTCTATCCTTAATTTTTGCATAGAAAGTTACAGTGATAATCCTTATATCATTGATTATAATGAGAGACTCGTTAATGCACAAGAATGCACTCACAATTTGCAGGAACCTGTGGAAGAAGAAATTGATGAACCTGAAAGCTCATTGGATGAAAAAGAGGAGGAAATTGATGAACCTGAAAGCTCATTGGATGAAAAAGAAGAGGAGAGTGATGAACAAAAGGAGGAAGAATGGATTAATTAGCTACCCATGCCAACCTTCTAATGAGAGTAACTCTTTATCTCTTACACTATTTGATTGTCCTCCATGCTTACCAAAGGAGGATGAGTGTTATGTTCCTGTGGATTCTCTTGAAATATTCCATATGAGTAAAACTTGTGAGAATAATTATGCTACTATTATTTATGATAATCCATGCTATTTTGATAAATCTTATGATAATGGTTTGTTTGTGCATGATGTTGAGATGCATGGTACTAAAGAGTTTTGCTTAGCAAATATTTATGATAAATCTCTAGATGATGGTCCTATGTTACTTGATAATATTAATTGTACTACTAATGAAAATGGGATTGAAAAGGTCTTGACTTTATCTAGGAGTCCCATATCTCTTGAGATTGATCAATCATCTTGTTATATTATTGATAAAAGTGGGTTTGAAAGTTTTAATCCCACTATTTTTGAGCTTGATAAAAATTATGTGTTTGTAGATCATGAAAATCATGCTGTATGTGATAGTTATATTGTTGAGTTTGTTCATGATGCTACTGAAAATTATTATGAGAGAGGAAAATATGGTTGTAGAAATTTTCATGGTACTAAAACACCTCTCTATATGCTGAAAATTTTGAAGTTGCTCTTGTTTTATCTTGCTATGCTTGTCACTTTGTTCTTCATGAATTTATTTGTGTATAAGATTCCTATACATAGGAAGCGGGTTAGACTTAAATGTGTTTCTTATTTGCTTTTGATGCTCCCTTTTGCTTCAACTCTCATCCTTATGTGAGCATCATTAAAATTGCTGAGCCCATCTTTATGGCTATAAAGAAAGCATTTCTTGGGAGATAACCCATGTCTTTATTTCGCTATTGTTTTGTTGTGTCTTGGAAGTTGTTACTACTGTAGCAACCTCTCCTTATCTTTATTTTATTGCATTGTTGTGCCAAGTAAAGTCTCTAATAGAAGGTTGATGCTAGATTTTGATTTCTGCGCAGAAACAGATTTCTATCTGTCACGAATTTGGGCAGGGCTCTCTGTAGGTAACTCAGAAAAATCTGCCAATTTACGTGCTTGTTCCTCAGATATGTACTCAACTTTCATTAGTTTTGAGTTTTCTGATTTGAGCAACGGAAGTACCTCTTAAAAATTCGTGTTTACTGGCTGTTCTGTTATGACAGATTCTGTCTCTGTTTTTTGCATTGTCTCTTGTGGACTTTAAGTAAGGCTTTCTAGACATGGAGAGCTGTAGCTAATGTTTTATTGAGTTCTTGCAATGTGTCACTACAGTACTAAAGTGGATTAAAGTTTTTTTAGTACTAACCCCTCTAATGAAATTTATGAGAAGTTTGGTGTGGCAGAAGTTTTCAAGGGTCAAGAGAGGAGGATGATATATGATCAAGAAGAGTGAAAAGTCTAAGCTTGGGGATGCCCCCGTGGTTCATCCCCGCATATTTCAAGAAGACTCAAGCTTCTAAGCTTGGGGATGCCCAAGGCATCCCCTTCTTCATCGGCAACTTATCGAGTTTCTTCTATTGAAACTATATTTTTATTCGGTCACATCTTATGTGCTTTACTTGGAGCGTCTGTGTGTTTTTATTTTTGTTTATGTTTGAATAAATTCGGATCCTAGCAATCCTTGTTTGGGAGAGAGACACGCTCCGCTTTTTCATATGAACACTCGTGTTCTCCTCTCTTACTTTTAATGTTCAATGAAAAAAGTTGGAAGCTATTGCACTCATTGTTATTTGGTTGGAAACAGAAAATGCCTCATATTGTCTTGGATAATTTGATACTTGGCAATTGTTTTGAGCTCTCAAGTAGATCATGATTAAGCTTGCACCATGTAGTTTAAACCTATTAGTGGAGAACTACCGTAGAGCTTGTTGAAATTGGTTTGCATGATTGGTCTCTCTAAGGTCTAGATATTTTCTGGTAAAAGTGTTTGAGCAACAAGGAAGACAGTGTAGAGTCTTATAATGCTTGCAATATGTTCTTATGTAAGTTTTGTTGTACCGGTTTATACTTGTGTTTGCTTCAAACAACCTTGCTAGCCAAAGCCTTGTACTGAGAGGAAATGCTTCTCGTGCATCCAAAACCTTGAGCCAAAACCTATGCCATGTGTGTCCACCATACCTACCTACTATGTGGTATTTCCTACCATTCCAAGCAAATATTTCATGTGCTACCTTTAAACAATTCAAAAGCTATTATCTCTTATTTGTGTCAATGTTTTATAGCTCATGAGGAAGTATGTGGTGTTTTATCTTTCGATCTTGTCATTTACTTCGGACAGTACTTTCACCAATGGACTAGTGGCTCATCCGCTTATCCAATAATTTTGCAAAAAGAGCCGGCAATGGGGTTCCCAGCCCCAATTAATTAACTTGCATTAATAATTCTCTTCACATGCTTTGCCCCGATCTATCGGTAAGCAACTTAATTTTGCAAATAGACACTCCTTCATGGTATGTGAATGTTGGAAGGCACCCGAGGATTCGGTTAGCCATGGCTTGTGTAAGCAAAAGGTTGGGAGGAGTGTCATCAATAATGAAACTAAAATACATGTGTAAACAAAAGAGAAGAGGGATGATCTACCTTGCTGGTAGAGATAACGTCCTTCATGGGAGCCGCTCTTGAAAGTCTGGTTGATAAGGTAGTTAGAGTACCCGCTACCATTCGTTGACAACAACAAACACCTCTTAAAATTTTACTTTTATACTCTCTATATGATTTCAAAACTTAAAAAGCTCTAGCACATGATTTAATCCCTGCTTCCCTCTGAGAAGGGCCTTTCTTTTACTTTATGTTGAGTCAGTTTACTTACTCCCTTCCATCTTAGAAGCAAACACTTGTGTCAACTGTGCATTGATTCTTACACACTTACTTATTTGCATTCATCATATTACTTTGTGTTGACAATTATCCATGAGATATGTATGTTGAAAGTTGAAAGCAATTGCTGAAACTTAAATCTTCCTCTGTGTTGCTTCAATGCCTTTACTTCGAATTTATTGCTTTATGAGTTAACTCTTATGCAAGACTTTTTGATGCTTGTCTTGAAAGTACTATTCATGAAAAGTTTTGCTATATGTTATCTATTTGTTAGCAAACTATAGATCATTGTCTTGAGTCACTGCATTCATCTCATATGCTTTACAATAGTATGATCAACATTATGTAAGTAGCATGTCACTTCAGAAATTATTCTGTTTATCGTTTACCTACTCGAGGGGGAGCAGGAACTAAGCTTGGGGATGCTTGATACGTCTCCAACGTATCTATAATTTCTGATGTTCCATGCTAGTTTTATGACAATACCTACATGTTTTGCTCACACTTTATGATGATTTCATGCATTTTCCGGAACTAACCTATTAACAAGATGCCGAAGTGTCAGTTCCTGTTTTCTGTTGTTTTTGGTTCCAGAAAGGCTGTTCGGGTAATATTCTCGGAATTCGACGAAACGAAGACCCAACATCATAATTCACCGAGACGGACCAGGACACCGAAGGAGAGTCGGAGGGGAGGCCTGGCCCCCCCAGACCATAGGCCGGCGCGACCTGGAGGGGGGGCGCGCCGCCCTATGGGGTGGGACCCCCAGGCGCCCTCCTGCGCCGCCTCTTCGCCTATATAAGCCCTTTCGACCTAAAAACACGATACCAATTGACGAAACTCCAGAAAGACTCCAGGGGCGCCGCCACCATCGCGAAACTCCGATTCGGGGGACAGAATCTCTGTTCCGGCACGCCGCCGGGACGGGGAAGTGCCCCCGGAAGTCATCTCCATCGACGCCACCGCCTCCATCATGCTCCGTGAGTAGTTCCCCCATGGACTACGGGTTCTAGCTGTAGCTAGTTGGTACTCTCTCTCCCATGTACTTCAATACAATGATCTCATGAGCTGCCTTACATGATTGAGATTCATCTGATGTAATCGGTGTTGTGTTTGTTGGGATCCGATGGATTGTTACATTATGATTAGTCTATCTATATAAGTTTGTGAAGTTATTGTTGCTGCAATCTTGTTGTGTTTAATGCTTGTCACTAGAGCCCGAGTGGCATGATCTTAGATTTAAGATCTATACTTATTGCTTAGATTGTATCTACAAGTTGTTTGCACATGTCTATGTCCGGAACCCGAGGCCCCGGAGTGACATCAACTGGGATAACTGGAGGGGAAGGCTTAGATATGAGGATCACATGTTTTCACGGAGTGTTAATGCTTTGCTCCGGTGCTCTATTAAAAGGAGTACCTTAATTTCCGATGAGATTCCCTAGAGGCCCGGCTGCCACCGGCTGGTAGGACAAAAGATGTTATGCAAGTTTCTCATCGCGAGCACGTATGACTATATATGGAAAACATGCCTACATGATTAATAATCTTGATGTTCTGTATTAATGCTATTTCAATCCTATCAATTGCCCAACTGTAATTTGCTCACCCAACACTTGTTATTGGAGAGTTACCACTAGTGTAGATAGCTGGGAATCCTGGTCCATCTCTCATCATCATATACTCGGTCCTATATGTCATTGGAAGTAGTATCAACTATTTTCTAGTGCCATTGCTCTCATATTACTGCTACTGCTGATGTGTTACTGTTACTACTGCTCTCATATTACTGCTGCTTTCACATCACACCTGTTACTAGTGCTTTTCCAGGTGCAGCTGAATTGACAACTCAGTTGTTAAGGCTTATAAGTATTCTTTACCTCCCCTTGTGTCGAATCAATAAATTTGGGTTTTACTTCCCTCGAAGACTGTTGCGATCCCCTATACTTGTGGGTCATCACTCGATATTACTCCCTCTGTTCCTTAATATATAAGGAGTTTCAGCTATATTTATGAAAACACAGATGCTGATTAAATACATGTGACAAAATATTGTTTATCTTCTTCCTAGTCACCGCTTAGATTTAATCCAATCAATGTTGGAGGATGAGAATCCATTTTGTTTGGAACAAGAAGGATGAGTATTCAAGTTACACTTTAGAAGGCACTAGGTAGTTTGACGTGGCAATTGCAGTAGTCGCCTATGTTTTATTGTTTTTATTATATTTCTGTCTTCTGCAGTTACACTCTAAAAATACAGATAAGGAATCGTCAACAAGCATGTATGGAATGAAATGGATGAAGGATGTTGTTCTCAGCAAACGGTCAGATAATACTTTTCACACTACTATGGTTGGTGATCCCAACATTAGATTACATGAAATCGGTATCTCCATGGATTTAGCTTCGAACTTGGTTGTTTCTGAACATGTTAATTCTTGCAATATCAAGAGCATAAATTTGAAGTGCAACCTTCACCTTCGTGCCAAGGAAATACTATTCACTCGATGCAGTGAAGAGCTAATTCATGTTAAGAAATAAAATCAACTACAAATCGGTGACATTGTGTACAAGCTATTGCAGGATTGAGATACCAACCAGAACTAAAGGGGTTGCGGCAGGCTACGGCCGGTGGGAGCCTCTTTAGTCCCGGTTCGAGACACCAACTGGGACTAAAGACTTTCAAGGTTTTTTGCTCCACACCCCCTCCCTCGTGGATCGTCTTTTCTAGCTTTGTAAAATACAAAATAAAATGATAGAAATTAAAAAATTAAAAATTCTTTTGCATGTAGGTAGGTTAGATGATTTAGTTATTATGAAAAATAACAAACATGAACTTTGACTTATTTTGCAAAAAATAATATTTTCGGTAAGATGGCAATAACTTTTGCATATTGACTCAATTTTTTTAATATATGAATATCTGTCTACCCGAAATGTTACATCCGATTTCACCGGGCTCTACCCGGTTGCTATTTTTTAGTTTCTCAAACTCCCAAAGGGAAACATGAAAATTTCAGATTTGAAGTTTCTCAAAAAAAATTGTTATTTGTTTATTCGAGATTATTATTACTTCACTACTTTTTTTAATTAAAGTAATTATTTGGAATTCAAACATTAAAGTATTGTGACATCATGACCAAGATTTTAAAAGGATTTATATAATACTAATATCAATAATGTGTGCGCAAAGTACTTGGAAGCGGGACGGAAGGATCTCAGAAGTTAAGCATGCTAGTGGTAGAGTAGTTTGAGGATGGGTGATCGATTGGAAAGTTTAACCACGAGTAAGTAATTTGACTAGAGACTAAGAGTAATTAGAGACTAAATTGGTCAAATAACTCAAATTCTAGGAATTCTGGAAAATAGAAAAAATGAATGGAAAAAATTAGAAAAAAATTGAATGAAAAAATACACGTGGAGATCTTTAGACTCGGTTGGTGTTACAAACCGGGACTAAAGGTCCTCCGCCCAGTGCGCGCCTGCAGGTCCACGTGGATGGCCTTTACTCTTGGTTTGTGGGCAACCGGGACTAAAGAGGGGGCTTTAGTCGTGATTGCGTAGTCCTGGTTGGAAAACCGGGACTAAATTAAGCGCATTACCAACCGTCACTGAATCCCCTTTTTCTACTAGTGCTCATTTAGTGGACGACAAAGAGTTGAACTTATAAACAACTTCAACTCTCTCAACCAGTAATGTTGGAATAAACTTAGTCTGATATGTCTCCCAGGCTGCCATTGCCATAGTAGACGTGACTTTGAGATTTAACCATTTGGTAGTCTAAAAGGTTCAAGGCCCAAAAAATAAATAACCACCTCATCTAAGAGGCACATGAGTTGGCACATTAGTTTCACATCATTAATTAATACATATGCATCTAGTGTATACTGTTAAGTTGAACATCCAAGTAGACGTTGATGCCCTTTTCAGAATTTGGAGTAATTAGATATCCAAGTTTTTGCGTCTATAATCTTACAGCCGGGAAAGACAAGTTCAACGCTTATTGATGCCACTGATTGCTTTTATAAAATTTACATGCAAAGTATTATTCATATCATTCATGTACTTAAAATGAAAGTATTATTTTCCTGTTATGAATATGACTATGTGGTGAGCGGTGGAATGATGGTTTGTGTTGATATTCAGATAGGACTAACAAAAAATGTTGTCTAGTGATTCGTGTGCCGTATATTGCACGTTAACCATGAGATCTTTAATGGGGTGGGGAAGTCGTAGTTGTACCTTTTTTTCGTTTCGCATATCAACGGATGTCTATTTGTCGGAAGTGAGTACTGATGGTTCCATAGTAGGTTTAGAGTTCGTAAACCCTACGCCCAGGTGGACGTCATGTGCAATAAGTTCTATGATGTGTTGTATTAGCGGTCGAGGGTCAAGCACCCAAGATTCGTAAGCGACCGAGGGCCTATAAATTAATACAAAAGCGTAGGTATGCAGGCTCACGGAGAAGGTAAGTACTTGGCTTGGATCTTATATTAGGCCCCATACCAAGAAAGTATGGATGGGAATAATGTGCCCCGATTGTGCAACAAGGATAATAATCTCTTATGGACAAATTAATGCACCTTTTCAGTGTGTATTGTATTGTGGCTTGCTACTCCTTGTTCTGAGAAGGAACTACGAACGCGGCAGGAAGGAACTCGATGAAGTTCTGGTGGACCTGTGAAGACTGACGGGCATATTTTTTCTGAATAAAATAAACCTTTCTAAAAAATAATTACAAAAATCTGCATTGGCCTACGACTTTTAGGTCCATGGCTGTAGTTAGTGTATGAAGCACATATTCCTATATATTGAACTTGCTGAGTAGGCTCGTACTCACCCGTTCCATCTTGAAGCGTTGTTTAGATTGGGTGTCACTGAAGGAGAATCTACCATGGATCTTGAAGAGGGAGGAGTCAACTACTACAATATGCATAACTTAATTATCCAAGTCCATGGAGTCAACTTATACATTACTCATGGTGGAAACTTAGATTAGAAGTAGGAAGGAAAGAATTATGTAATCCTAGAACCTAAATACCTAGAGTTCCGTTAAAGTTTCATTAGCAAGCCAATCAACTCTATAAGTAGAGCTAGGGATAAGCCTAGTCTACAAAATTTCCTTATGGAGTCTTATTTTTAGTTTTACCTTAAGGTAACTAGGAGTGTGAAGAAATTTTGTGAAGAGTCAGAGTTGTAATTCTATAGACATGCCTTGGATCTGCAATGTTTCTCTATTGTACCACTCTGAGGGATGTAATACTAGTGGAACAGTGTTTCATTGGAGTTATATTAACGACTTGTGTAATACACCATGGAGTGATATGTTGGGTCACCGCAATACACCATGGAGTGATATGTTGGGTCACCGCAATACTAGCTCATGGTTTTGATGTTTCAAGGAACTAGAAATGTTCCTCCACAGAGTGAAGCTTAGTGACAACATACATCATGTGACAAATCTAAGGAGCTCAAGTTCCTTAGACATGCCTTGACCTGATGTGCATGTTTTAATATAGAACAACTATCGACCATCTTGTAGTTGTTGAAGCACTCAATAGCATATAGTTCACCACTGGCATGAGCTATACTGAACTTAGACTCCAGCGTATCCCACTACTCTTTGGCATGCCAAATATTCAGATGTGGATCAACAAAATTTGTCTCCAAGCACACTTTGGACAACACCCACAAAGGGTACGATGGTCTCCGTGAATGCTTTTTCCTCTTCGGAGTTAGCAGACCTCTAGGAGAGCCACCTGCAACCCCATTCACGCCCATAGCAGTGAGCCACAAGATAATTTGCTCTGCTGTCACTTGAAATTATCACCCAACAAGAATTGCATACATAACAGTAGAATAATGATGACAAGATATGACCTAATCTTCTACCGGTCATCGTTCTTCCACATCACCGCCTTGCAAAGGGTGAACATTGGCGTTACCGATTCTATCCCGCAAGGACTAAGAAAGATTTTCATCCTCGATGTTGGGTACAACCAACCAAGACCAAACAATGCCTTCATTTTTCAAAGCCATGTACAATATATCTCATTCCCTATCTATTACCATGAATGAAACCAACACTAATATATAAATTTCCATTTATTTTGTGTGGCCGTGCTTTATGTTAGGAGATAGATACAAAACACCCATTATTTTACTCCCTTTATTTCCTGATATATCCCTTAAGATTTGGTTTGAAATTATATACTACCCAACACACTCTTTCTTGGCATCTTATTCTCACCATATTGTCAACTCTGGAAAGTGAGAACATTGCCCTTTGTTAATGATATTGTACGTAGGTTCGTAGCTCAATTTGTTACTAAAGTTATTGTAGACATTTGCATATCCTCTCACCTCACATGATTAACTAGCTAAACGGTTTAGGTAACAAAAATATATAATACAAATGAATCTATTGGACTAAATGATTATAGGTTTTCTTGCTATAATTAAAAGGGAATTTTATTTTCTTAAAAATGTTATTTTTATTTTCTAGGAACATTTTTCTCATTCTTTGCCTCATAATATCACTACTAGAAAAATGGTTAGTAGTGGCGCACCTAATTTGGTTGGTGTGCCACTACTATCATGTCACTGGTAAGTGTTAGTAGTGTCGCACCAAGTGGTGCGCCACTAGTAACTAAAGTAGTAGTGGCGCACCTGGTGATGCGCCACTGTTATGTCGTCGAGGTGCGCCACTGCTAAAAAAACGTGCGCCATTGGAGCAAAATTTAAAATTTGAATCTAGATCTAGCATGTTTTTTTTTTGCATTTTGTTTCTAAATTTCTTTCTTGTATGCATCTTCACATGTTCTCTGTGAGGGGGAAGCTCCGCATGCGGCCGAAGAGGATGGAAGGGTTGGCATCATCAGAGAAGGGATGGAGAAGAGGAGGGAGAAGGACAAGATGAGGAGAGAATGAGGGCGGGTTGAAGAGAAGGAGATGATGAGGAGAGGATGAGGACGGGTTGAGGAGAAGGAGAGGAAGGATTTGGAGTAGAGAAGGAGGAGGATGATGGAGGAGAGGAGGAGGAGAGAAAGAGAAGAGGATGAAGGAAATGTTTGGAGGAGGGAGGAGGGAGGTGGGTGGGGATAAGGACGAAGGGGCCCAGCCATTTTGAATTTTGGAGGCCGGAAGATTAGCAATGGCGCACCACCAGGCTTGGTGCGCCACTGCTAATTTTTTTGAAAGGTTTTTTTGCCTGAAAACTAAATACTTAAAAAACTTATGTTTCCTTTTTGATTTTGGAGAATCTAAAAAATCGCTAAACGGCCGAAGACGGTTGAAATCGGATGTAAATAATTTCGTAGATACATTTTCATATAAAACACGTTTTCATCGGAGGTCGTGTGCAACCAGAAAAGCTATTTTACCGATACATGATGCGATTTTGCAAAAAAAGTCGAAATTCATGTTTTTTTATATTTTAGTTGCAACTAGATGATATAACACGTGGACATCTCGAAGGATTTTTTATTTTTTACAATTTATTTTATTTTTTAGAAAAACTAGAAAGGCGATCCACATTGGGAGGGGTGTGGAAATATGTTGCACCAAACAGTGGTCCATCATTGGTAATCCAGGGGGAGGGGTGGTACCAGCCAGAGCCATAGTGGTGGCGCACTACTGGGTGCGCCATAGGTAACAAGGCTAGCAGTAGAGCACCTCTTTCTGGTATAGTAGTGGCACACCAGTATAGTGGTGTGCCACTGCTAGTTATCCAACGGCTAGGCCTTTTTCTAGTAGTGTATGAAAGAAACTAACCCTATAAATTGACCAAAGCGCATACATATCTTTTGCGGATGCACACAACTATGATTTTATTCGAACCAATGCAAGTCAATTACGCCGCACTAGCAAGCATTAAAAACACAACAATACCATAACCATGATAAGGTATGACCTAAGATTTTGCTAGTCGTCGCTCTTCCGCATCAACGCCTTGAAAAGGGAGAACGCTGACGTTACCAATTCATGTCTAGGAGATTAAAAATAATCCAGGATGTCGGGTCAAACCAATCAAGAACAGATGCCTTCATTGTTCAATGAGAGGTATGTATCATTCCCTATCTCTTAAAATGAATGAAACCAACACTACATAACAACTAATACATAAATTTTGTATTTATTTTGTGTCTATGTGCTTTTGTTGAGATAGATGCATGTCAATTATTTTACTGCCCTTGTTTCATGATGTGTCATTTAACACTTATGGTTTGTAATTATATACTGCCTAAATGCGACACAATCTTTCTTGGAGTCTTCAAATTCTCATTTCTCACCATATTGTCAACCCTAGACGATGAGAAGAGTGTCCCTTTGTTGATGTTATCATTTGTAGGATGGTAACTCAATTTGCAACCAAAGTTATTGTAGGCATTTTCATACCCTCTCACCTCACAAGATTGACTCGCATGGTATATGAATGAATTTGTTGGACTAAATGACATTATATTTTCTTGGTGTAATTAATAGGATTATGTTATTTTCTTAAAATATTCTTTATATTTTCCAAAGACATACTCATTCACTGCCTCATAATATGAAAGAAACCAACAGTATAAATTGGCCAGCGCATACATATCTTTTGCAGATGCATACAACTATGTTTTATTAGAATTAATTCAAGGCAATTACGCCGCACCAAGAAGCATTGAATACACACCAATATCATAACCAGGACAAGATATGACCTACGCTTATGCTAGTCGTCGTTCTTCCGCACCAACGCCTTTAAAAGGGAGAACACTAACTTTACCAATTCCAGTCGGCGAGGTTAATAAAGGTTTCATCCCGGATGTCTGGTCAAACCAATCAAGATCGGATGCCTTCAATTTTTCAAAGCGAGGTATATCTCATTCACTATCTCTTAACATGAATGAAACTAACACTACATAGATGAATTTCCATTTATTTGTGTGGATGTGCTCTTTGTTGAGATAGGTACAAGATGCCCCTTAGTTTAGTCCCCTTGCTTCATGATATATCACATATCACTTATGGTTTGAAATTATATATCTCCTAACTGCAACACACTCTTTCTTAGCATCTTTAAACTATCATGCTTTATTTTCATAGTATCGCGAACTCTAGCAAGCGAGAATATCGCGTTTTGTTGATGTTGATGTTATCATAGGTTCGTAACTCAATTTGTTACCAAAGTTATTGTAGATATTTTCGTATCCTCTCACCTGAAAAAATCGATGAACACGGTGCATGTAACAATAATATATATTGTATAAATGAATCTATTGGACTAAATGATTATAGATTTTATTGGTGTAATTAAAGGGATTTCTTATTTTTTTTCTAAAGACATATATTTCTCAACTCCTGCCTCATAACATGAAAGAAACTGGCCCTATAAATTGAAAAGCAGGCATACGCATACATATCTTTTGATTTTGTATGGATGTGCTTTCTGTTGGGAGATAGAGATAATGCTTTATCTCTACTAATTTTCTCGCTCTGTTTCATCCATGAGATATCTTTTTAACATTGATGGTCTCATATAATATATCTCTTATTATTTATTAAACGTAAATACAACCCATTAAAACACACATATCTTCTGTGAACAGTGATATATAAGTGTTAGAGCGGCAGTGTGGTGTACACACACACCCTCTCCTTTGTAAGGCTATTGTCTTTCTCTGGCTGCCTTCCACCCTCCTTTGCCTCTTTCCAGTTGTCCATGACCCCATCTTTTTCACCACCGTCTCCCTTCTTCCTCCCCTAGCAACATCACAGCGCCCCTACTTTGTTCCCAATTTCCCACATCTCCGCCGTCAGAACTTGGAAAACGGTAAGTCATGTACTCATGTCCTCCCTTGCGGTACTCGTTTTATCTGTGTGGGGAAAGAGACGGGATAGAGAGTGAGGGGAGCGTAGGCTGAGAGAGATGGGTGTACAAGCAAGAATTCCTCAATCTAGTCCGTAAATTGCTCTCGTCGAGTACCAGTTGGTGGTACGTACTCGTAGAAACTAGTGGTGGTAGTGCGGTGGTGGAGAGCTACTCCAATTTTCTATTACCTGCGCCCAGTATGGTAAGGTAGATCAACTGAATTTTGTGTTTTGAGCAGGAAAAGAAAGGTGGTGGTGGCGGCGGCGGTGGCCAATTGGCCATGCAGCATCACCAGGACGGCGCCGGGTACCCCTACGGGTCGCCGCCCACCGGCATGGTCTCGCTCTCGCCGCAGCCGGGCCCGGCGACCATGTCTGTCCCGTATCCGTCCCCGATGCTGCCGCCGCCGACGGGCGCGAATTTCGATGAATTGGCAGTCGCTGTGACGGGCGGCGGCGGCGGCAACTTCCGCCACGACGAGGACATGGGCATGCCGGTCGACGCCGGCTCGGGAGCTGGAGGGTCCGGCAGCCGGTGGCCGCGGGAGGAGACGCTGGCGCTCATCAGGATCCGGTCGGAGATGGACGGCGCCTTCCGGAACGCCGCCCTCAAGGCGCCCCTCTGGGAGGAGGTCTCGAGGTGAGAACTGAGCTCAATGTGGTACTACTACTGCACTGGTACAGATAAATTTCCTTCCCCGCTGCGGAATGCGGCTAACGGTCTGACGGAATTTCGCCGTCAGAGCTGTCCTGCGTGAAATGATGGCCAGTTATCCGGCCATCTTTCCAGCATTTCCCATCTTGTTTTGGCGTAATGCTCCTCGATTCCTGCGGATTGGGGCAGGAGCAGGTACTGGTAAAGAACCTCTGCGCCCGGGGGTAGCCGTATGCTACGGTGTGGTTCTTCTGTGTGTGCAGTCCAGGAGCAGGCCACGCAGCAGACACTGCAGCGCAGGCTGCACTGTTTTCTCTACTCTTTTTTTATCTTACTACACTTTGGTATGCATTGATGCAATCTGGTCTTTGGGAAAGAAGGAAGGAAGCCTTTTGCTCCCATCCCGATGCAGCTCGGTTGACGCTCCTCTGATTAATTTACATTTCTCTACACTGACACTGCCATCATCTTGACATCATCGCATCTCTCCTTGCTCTTTTTTCAGCTTCCTTCCATCTTCAGTCTTTTTCAGGGAAGAAAGAAAAAGAATGTTATGTGATTGTGACAACACTTGCTACTCTGTTTTAAATAGCCGGCTATAGCCAGGCTATAGCCCGGCTATAGCCTTTCCCGCATGATGCGGCTAACTGCTATAGCCCGGCTAAAGGTGCTAAAGTCCTTAAATAGCCGGCTATAGCCAGGCTATAGCCCGGCTATAGCTGTTTTGGGAGGCCGCGGCTATAGCCTGTAGCCCGCTATTTAAAACCATGAGCAATTTCCATGTTTTACCCGATTCATGCCTTCTTCATTGCTGTGCCAATTTTGTTGAGACGTGAAAGCAAGAGACACACTTCTGACAGCAGGAGCGGCCGCGCCGCTCGACGTTTTGCAGGAAGCTTGCGGAGCTGGGCTACCGCAGGGGCGCCAAGAAGTGCAAGGAGAAGTTCGAGAACGTCGACAAGTACTACAAGCGCACCAAGGAGGGCCGCGCCGGGCGCCAGGACGGCAAGACCTACCGCTTCTTCTCCGAGCTCGAAGCGCTCCACGCCGCCGCGCCGCCGCAGCAGCACAACCAGACGGCAATAGCAACCACAACGACGCAGCCGCTGGCAGTGGCGCCCCAGGTGGCGCCTGCGGTGCCAGCGAATCCTGGCGCCGGCCTGCTGCCGGACCTCGGCTTCTCGTCGAGTTCGGAGTCGGAGTCTGACGACGAGTCCGACGAGGAGGAGGACCAGGCAGGCGACATCGGCGGGAGGAACAAGACTGTCATGGCGCTCTTCGAGGGGGTGATAAAGCGGATCACTGAGAAGCAGGACGAGTCCCAGCGGATGTTCCTGGACACGCTCGACAAGTGGGAAGCGGACCGCACCGCGCGGGAGGAGGCGTGGCGGCGGCAGGAGCTCGCCCGCATCAGCAGCGAACGGGAGCAGCACGCACGGGAGCGGGCCGCCTCGGCCGCCCGCGACGCCGCGCTCATCGCCTTCCTCAAGCGCGTCGGCGGGACCTCCGTGCTGCCGTCGCCAATGCCGCCGGTCCACGCGCCGCCTGCTCACGTCGGCTCGCTGCAGCTGGTGGTCGCGCCGCCGCCCAAGGCGGACGTGGGCGGCCGGGCAGGAGGAGGAGAGGGCAGCGGGGGGATGTCGCGGTGGCCCAAGGAGGAGGTCGAGGCGCTCATCCAGCTGAGGATGGAGAAGGACGAGCACTACCAGGGCGTGGGGACGGCCGGGGCCAGCAAGGGTCCGCTGTGGGAGGACATCTCAGCCGGCATGCGGAGGATCGGCTACAACCGGAGCTCCAAGCGGTGCAAGGAGAAGTGGGAGAACATCAACAAGTACTTCAAGAAGGTCAAGGAGAGCAACAAGAGGCGGCCCGAGGACTCCAAGACCTGCCCCTACTTCCACCAGCTCGACGCTATCTACCGCAAGAAGCAGTTCGCCGGCAGCGGCGGCGGCCGCGGCGGCTCTAGCCCTGCCACCGGGAACACCATGGCCACGACCACCGCACACCAGCAGTGGCGCGAGCTCGAGGGTAAGATGAGCAATGACTCTGACAAGAGGTACATCGTTGGAGGCGAGAGCCTGCATGCTCCACCCGGCACCGGCGAGCCTCCAAAGGCCACTAACAAGGTGCTTGACGCCATCGCTACAAACAAGGTAATGGCGCAACTCTCAACTCTCCTTGTAAAGATTTTTCATACTTGGAAACTCAATTGCACACAATGTAATCCGAGTTTCTTATATACACAGAAGGCTGAAGACAGCATGACGATGGCAACGGAGGCAAACATGCAGACCCGACAGAAGGAGCTTGCGACGCCGGACGAGACGGACAGCGACGACACCCAAGGCAACTACACCGATGAAGGCGACGACGACGGCAACGAGGATGAAAAGATGAAGTACATGGTAGAGTTCCAGAAGTCCAAAGAGGCCGGAAGCAGCAGCACACCACCTGCCCCGGCGACAGTTTCTGCCCCGACAAGCAGCAGCACATTCCTGGCCGTTCAGTAGACGGCAAAGAAAACCAGGCATCACCGTCATCTTCCGTCCATGAGCACCAGCAATCTTCGGCGACATCCTATACCATTTCTTGATTTGTTTCTGTAATAACAACCTCAAATTATCCAAGACAAATAGTAGTATCAAACAAGAGGCCCCCCTCTGTTATTCCTCAATTAGACTGAAAAACAGAGTAGGTGCTTGAGAAATAGAACTCATAAACAGCAAGTTCGTTGTAGGACATGCCATGTTTTTGTCATTTTTGTACATTGACATAGCATTCTGAAGTCTCTGTTTACCATTTAAATTGTGCACTTCGATCAGGAACATGAAGCACTGATGTGCAATGCATTCAGCTGCTGATATGGTAAGTCAGGTTGCAGGCGGGGCAGGTTGCGGCTAGCCGCTACAGAACTAAGCGGGACAGCACCAGGTTTGCGGACGCTCGCGGGTTGACGCCACAGACTGCTAGTATTAGCGGGGGACACTGCAGCCCTCACCAGCCCGATTGGTGGTGATCTTTGAGCCTAGCATGCACATTTTACAGTATATAGAAGCTGAATAAAACCAAGTACAGGCGATTTGCTTACAGTTCAAGCAAACTGATCCAACCATGCAAATGGTCCAAGCAAACTTGATTCAACCATGCAATTTCATTACAGTTCACTGCAGCAACAAACCACAAATGGTACAGTAACTAACATTATTTACATCAGTTCAGTGGTAGACTTGCATATAACAAAGAAGATAGCTACGAGGGCATAGTTCAGATGCAGCACAGAGCCTTTCACGTCAAACAATACCCAGGTTTAGCCCCCACCAATTTGACGCTTCCAAGAGTCTTCCACAATGAGCTCATGGACTCCACCAACTTGACTCTCCAAGTTGACGCTTTCAGGAGTTCTTTCATGGCAATAGAACTCATAAACAGCAATAGAACATGCCCTAGTTTTGTCATTTTTGTACATTGACAATTTCACATAGCATTCTAAAGTCTCTGCTTCCTTGTATTGTGCAATTTGATTAGGAACGTGGGGCGTGATTCGTTGCCCGGCTCGATTTTGGAGCTCCCGGACGCATGTTCAGGGGAGCATGGCCACGGGAAAACGAGCTAAAAACCAAGTTGTGGACTTTGTTTGTTTTGTGGTCCGGGTGTATCGTTGGCGACACCCGTACCTTCGATTGGCTGCCTACCTACTCACGTTGAGTCTTACCTGGTCGTATCGTTCGCAACACACGAGCACCTTCGATTGGTTGCCTACCTACTCATGTTTAGTCTCACTCTTTTTCACGTGGTGATCTTACCTCACACCACACACTTGAGCACAGTTATGTCAGCCAGCATGGGGAGCAGCCGCCGGTGCACGAGCTTCGCCAGTGAGCTCGTCATGAGCGTGTGGAACTCGGTGGAGTGGAACTCGAGGCTTGTCACTTTTCGCTGCGACCGCCACACCTCGTTCTCGGCAACGCGACGAACTTGTTCTTGAGGAGTTGCTCAAGGTTGCACAGGTCACTGGCGGCCACGTAGTGCTGGTCGAACGGGGGCATGCCGACCACGATGGGAGGCCCAGAGAGTGCTGCTGGCGCAGCGAGTGGATCAACAATAAGATGGACACAACCACGACCACCTCCGTCATCTCCAACTCCACGGTTAGGCTGGAGAGGGAGTGGGAGACGAGAAACTTGACAAAGGTTGATGTTAGACACAACAAAAAATGCACAAGAACACCTTACTATACTAGGGAGATGTAGATGTTCTTGTCTATGATCACCGGATTGCAAAAGTTACAACACAAGAGTTGTGTGAACCGGCATGGTGAAGCTGCTCCTCAAAGGAAATTTCAACCGGCGTGTGCGATGAATTTGTCGAAAGTCAGTCAAACACTCATTAAGCATGAATACGAAATTGAAAGTTTACAACAAATGAAACTCGAAACCTATAGTCTGAATGGATTAACCTCATCGACGTGCATCTTTTTTATGTAGATCTTATTTTTAAATAAGCCACAGTTGTGTTTATTAGAAGTGATTAGAAAGGTGTAGTTTAAGGAAGTGACCTGAAGCACTTATTTCATCCCTGAAGACGGAAAAACACGCACCGAACATGTCCCCAGAAAACGGACAATTTATGTGTTCTTTTGGGGCCTGGCCCAAGAGTGTTTTGGTGCGTGCGCTGCTCACAACATGGAATGGAGCCCAATCAACCAATCACCTTGTTATATTTTCTCCCATAGTCTATTTTACGGATTACCAATCGTGCCCATAAAGTATATATGTGGGGCGCGTCTCAGCCACAAGCTGCCTTGCCTTTTCTTGTGCAGTTTTTAGTGAACTTTTATTAGTTCCCGTAGCTGCTGATAAGCGTAGCTGCTGATAAGAGAAGTCAAGTTGC
Source organism: Lolium rigidum (assembly GCF_022539505.1). Classification (NCBI taxonomy): domain Eukaryota; kingdom Viridiplantae; phylum Streptophyta; class Magnoliopsida; order Poales; family Poaceae; genus Lolium; species Lolium rigidum. The sequence continues at coordinate 155,247,500 of NC_061509.1, forward strand.
AGGCGGGACGGGTTACTCCCTCTCTCACAGTCGCAAATTTGATCAAATTAGTATTAGTTATATGTTATAAAAAAATTATATTATTAGAAATTTTAGATGTTTGTATTTTCTAATGATATAATTTTTGCATTATATAATTTAGATTATATAGGTCAAATTGGTGAACTAGAGATACGGGAAAGACTAGTAAACTGACACAAAGGGAGTAATTCCATAGCTGCCTAGCCTCTACAGAACTAAGTGGAACAGCACCAGGTTTGCGGACTCTTGCTGGTTGCCACCACAAGCCACCAGTATAAGCGCAGGACACTACAGCAGCCCGCACTAGCCCACATCAGCCCACTTTGGTGGTGATCTGTGAGCCTAGCGTGCACATTTTACAATATATAGAATTCAAATTTTTCGATAAAGGGAATATATTAATGTCAGAAGATACCAATTACACTCAGCCTCTGCAACAACGCAACATCCTAATAGCAGTACGGATGCACACAACCATAAAAGAGAAAAGAAAACTAAGAATTAAAAGTCCCGCTACAGTGTCTCAGGCCTAGCAACATCAATACATCCACCACCAGGACAACACCAAAAATACAGACTCTCCAAAAGCGACACCTCCAAGAAGGAAACAGTGCACCAGCGCCGTCGTCGCTCGATCAAAGATTTTAGGTTTTCACCCTGATGATAGTCCCCGTTCTCGAAACAATGCCTCCAACAAGGTCATTGCCAGGCACAACCAGTTAAGGCTATACCTTGGGTTTTCATCCTGAAAGGTACGCCTTTGAACTTCACCTGTGCTGCCACTCCCACTATCATACCACTGCTGCACAACCCAAACACCAAGCAAGCCCCTCAACATCGTGAAGACCTGAACCTCCCTTAGCTAGTCCTCCAATCCGGCCATCATGATATTCTCTTCTTCTGACTTCACCATGGACCAAGTCACTTTATGTCAACAAAGAAAAGAGTTTCATGCCTCTCCCTCCAGAACCAAACGGTCGGAATAAAAGTATGGGTGTGCGCGGCCGAATACCACCCGATCCAGCAAAGTGCAGGCAAAAGATGCACTGTTGTATTTGCTGGCAGAGCCTTTCGGAACTCATCACTCCCGCTAGATGAAGAAGGATCGGCATCCAGAAGGTCTTCGCTTGGCGCGTGAGAAACCCTAGGAGCACCGCCATTATGCAGGCCGAGCCCCCCACGCAAACGGCCATCCTCGCCACCTGTCACACCGAAGATCCGGCAGGATGAAGGGCCCTGGGATGCGGGAGCCAGCAGGCTACACTGCAGCCCCCGACAGCCGTGAAATCGCAGTCCATCTTGGGCCCATATCAGGCTATGGCCGCACCGCCACCAGCTGCAACCGTGGCCGCCACCGGCAGCAACCACCGAGAGGGCCGCTGCCCGTAGCCGAATAAAACCAAGTACATGCATTTTGCTTACAGTTCAAGCAAATTGATCCAACCATGCAAATGATCCAATTACACTGATCCAACCATGCAATTCCATTACAGTTTACTACAACAACAAACCACAAATGGTACAATAACTAACAATATTATTTTAGATAAAAAGCACCTAGTGCTCGACTTTAAATTAATAAAACCCTCAGGTTTGAAACATAATACGATTACAATGCTGCGACATACAGCTTAGCCAACAAAGATACGACACAAGATAAAGGATAAAAGGAAGATGATAAAACGCCCAAGTCGTGCTCCCAGGGAAACCGCCACGGCGAGACCAACTGCTAGCTCTCACTTTCCACCATTTCCGCGTGCATAAGTTTTAGTTGCCTTGTTAGCTCCAGAAGATTTGCTTTGTCTTGGTGTTTTGCGAGGGGCACCCACAGATGCAAAATAACAATGGTTTTGTAAAGCAAGTTAGCAGGTTTACAAATCACCCTAGATTCAAAAATATGCTTATTGCGGACATTCCAAACTGCCCAACTTTTTGCCGCAAACAAAGTTCAAATAAGACGGCGAGGGCGACCCGAGAAACTAGAGACAATAGCAAAAAACTTAGCAAAAGAGGTGGGAGACCAGCGACATTCCAGTAACTCTAACTCTGTCTAGGGAACACGTGAAGAAAATATGATTGACGTCTTCCGGCATGTCACATAAAGCACAACTCCTAGTCGCCGGGCCGAACCTCGAAGCGCTTAGTTGACTGGAGGGGAGGCGGTCCAAAACTAATTGCCAAGCGAAAATACGAATGTTTAGAGGGAGTTTGGCAGCCCAAATGTCCCTAGAATGGGCTACCGAGGCTCCCTCTAAGAGCTTGTTGTACATAGGTGAGTCTCCTCAAGAATGAGCATCAAATTCTCCCATTCCACTCGGGCAGCTAAATCAAACGATCTACGGAACCGGAGCCCCGAAGGCTCCTCACACGCTGAGGCGACAAGCAGCAGCTGTTTGTCACAAATACTGAACAGGGTGGGGAAGGTATCTCTAAGTGGCCTCCGCCCCACCCACAAGTCAAGCCAAAACATGGTGCGTTTCCCGTTACACACCATATGTTTGGCGCCTAGTTTAAAAAAATATTTGATTTTGTGTAAGCTTTTCCAAAATGGTGAGCCCTACACACTAGAACCTGAGAAGATATCGGACGCTGCCGCGTACTTGGCTCTAATAACTAACATTGTTCACATCAATTCAGTGGTAGACATGCATATAACGAAGAAGATGGCTACAAGGACAAAGCTCAGATGCAACACACACTAGTAGAAAATGGTGCTTTTGCACCGGTTGGTAAGGGCCATATGCACCGGATGCCAACCGGTGCAAAAGGCCCCCCCTTTTGCATCGGTTCAGTTGCGAACCGGTGCTAAAGGGGTCACCACGTGGCGGCTGCCGGGCGTCCGAACGAGAGGACCTTTAGCACCGGTTCGTATTACGAACCGGTGCTAAAGGGTCTGCCGCGGCAGGAAAACGCCCCAAAACGCTGCCGCGGTAGAACCCCGCTACCGTAAAAAAAATTGAATTATTTTTCACTCCCTTGTTTTTCTTTTCTTCAGAATTTCTAATATTTTAGTTATTTCACAAGTTTAGTCTCTAACTACCGTTATCTCTGGTCTAATTAGTTACTCGTGCTCAGACTTCCCGCTCGGTCACCCATCCTCCCACTACTCTAGCACTAGCACGCTTAACTTCCTCGTTCCTTTCCATCCCGCATCCATGTGCTTCGCGCGCATGTATGTGATAGTAGTATCATATCAATCCTATTAACATATCGGTCGATGTCACATTTCTTTATTGTTTGAATTTCAAATGTTTTTTAATAAACAAAAGTAATGATGTAAGAATAATCTTGAATAAATAAATAAACATTAACTTTATAATTTATATTACTTTTAATTATTTTTAATTTTTAATTTTATTTTCCAAACCTAAAACCTGAAAATTTGAAAAACTAAAAATTTGGTAAAAGTAATAGTAATCTTTATGCAGGATGCAATTATTAAATTTATTTTAAAAAAATAAAAAATATATAAAATCTGGAATTTATAGCAAAAACTAAAATCTTCCTGCTTTCGTATTTTCATTTGGAATTTTGAGAATCTAAAAATTGGCTAACCGGGTAAACCCGGGTGAAATCGGATGTAAGTTTTTCCCAGCCTTTTTTTGATATATTATACGTTTTTTTCCGATGTCGTATGCAAATGTTATTGCGGTTTTACCATTTTCAAACTTTTTTTGCAAAAAAAATTGAAATTCAAATTTGTTAATTTACCCTAATAGTAGGTTGCGTAACATACAAGAATCTCAAAAGATTTTATTTTTTGAATTTTCTATCATTTTCTTTTCTATTTTACAGTGTTAAAAAAGGCGATCCACCGGGGGGGGGGAGGTGCGTGGAGAGCAGAAAAACCTTTAGCACCGGTTCGTGACCTTTAGCACCGGTTCGTGACCTTTAGCACCGGTTCGTGACCTTTAGCACCGGTTCGCGGCTGACGCCAACCCTTTAGCACCGGTTCGTGTTACGAACCGGTGCAAAAGATAACTCATTTGCACCGGTTCGTAACACGAACCGGTGCTAAAGGTCGCTCGAACGGCTGGACCGCACGAACCGGTGCTAATGAGCCCCTTTAGCACCGGTTCGTGCCAAATTCGGTGCAAAAGGTTTTTGGGGCAAAAAACCAAAGCCCTTGTTTCTACTAGTGACAGAGCCTTTCACTTCAAACAATACCTAGGTTTAGCCCCCACGAACTTTACGCCTCCAGGAGTCCTCGACAATGACCTCATCTCCACCAACTTGACTCTCCAAGTTGACGCTCTCAGGAGTTTTTCATGGCAATCTGAAGACAAGAACATTAGGATCAGCAGAGCAGCAAGTTGTGTGTAACATTTTGTACATTCAGCAAGAGAGAAACAATCTGGGCGTGTTTGTCATGACTTATTGACAAGTGAGGTCAAGTTTCATTTCAGTTCAGCTCATTTATTTATTTATTTCAGTTAACCTTTGCTCCTACCAAAAATATTTATCATTCACACGTTGTCCGCTACATGTTGCGGATGTTTGCATATGCCGCAAACTAAACGTCTACATTGATAGCAAACTGAGCTCCAAACTTTGAACCTGCAAGCTCTGAACCTGGACTACGAATTCTGAACAGCACACTCAAATGAACTGTAAACTGCTCTGAAATGCAACAATGAACAGACACCATGAGAAGTGGAAACTGCTCTCAAAACAGATGTAGATGATGCCAAAATGTACAGGAGTAGACCGGCATCCTCAAAAAATAAAAATGGCAGGAGTCGAATGCTACTTTTTTTTGGGTCTTGGAACTAGACAGTAGTCGGTTCAAATTAGTACCAGCAATCAAACTGAAGCATCACATCTACATATGAATAGCAAGAGAAAATACAACATAAGCATTTCAGTAAGATGTAAAGTAACAAATTGCTACTTACCAATCAATCAACCAGATCTACCAGCAGCAAATTTATGGAGAAAGAATCACAGAAATTTGGTAGAACTAGATTGCGATGGTAAAACAAATAAACCTACATTTTTCCAAAAAAGAGAGAGAGAGAGAATAGGACATGAAAAACAGCATTTTTTGGATACGACTCAAAGAGAGCTGGGTTTCACTATGAGAAATATAACGGGAGATAAGTCTTAAAGCAGATTATCCTATCACTAGCTTGAAAAAATAAGAGAAAATGTCGGGGATTTACACAAAAATAACCCTTTGCTGCAACTATAGCACAGAGTGACCCCTCCGGCCAAACTATTTCACCCATCGAACCCTTTTGTGTGGCGCCCCTCACGTCGGTGCCACACCTCACCGTGTGGCGCCCGTGCATGCGGAGCCACTCTCCCAGCAAACGTGGCGTCCTCGGCGGTGAGGTGTGCGCCGATCTGACGTGACAGGATGTGTGGTGTCGCTCCCATCGGCGCCACGCATCCACTTATAATTGCACATAACCTACTGTAAGACAATTCTCCTGGGACTTAGCCGTTTTGGCGAGGCTGTTTATGTGGCGCCGACGCCACGGGCGCCACACCTCAAAGTGTGGCGCCGGTGCCACGGGCGTCACACAAACAGCCTCGCCAAAACGGCTAAGGACTAAACTTCCGGGGCCCTGGATGGTCTGGACATATAATTTGACATATGTGGCGCCGATGCCATGGGCGCCACACGGTGCAATGTGGCGCCAGGGACAAGGGCGCCATACGTTGACTTGTGTTAAAACCTGGAAAATTCTTGCCTTATTTAAACAGTTTTCAACACAACAATAGCAATTTGCAATAGCAATTTCTTACACACATCATACACATAGCACACATCATAGCTCACATCGTCGCACATATATTCAAACAACACGTAGCAACAAGAGACATGGTTCGAAATGACATAGAGTTCACAACACGTAGCAATGACATAGATTTTAGAACACGTAGCAATGAAGATAGAGTTCACAACACAAATCCATCTATCCTCGACGTCCCCTCCTCACGGGCTGCTTCCGGACGGTCATCCTTTTCGTCCGCTTCCGTGGCTCTTGTTGCTGCTGCTCATGCTCCTGCTGCTCCTCCTCCTCTGAAGATAACGGTTCATCATTCCTCATCCTCCTCAAAGATGATCTCCGTGGCGGCGCCTCATCCTCCTCAATCACAACCTTCTTTCCTCGGTTGACATAATCGTCCGGAGTGTATCGGTTTGGAGCCTTGCCCCTTGGCTTCAACTGGTAAGCAGACAGTGTGGCTTGCTTCTTGCCTCGACTAATGCTTTGGCTCAGAATGGTGTCGTCAGGAATCTTCACAAACATGAACACATGAGATAAGACAAGTTGAAATTAGTAAGCACATGTTTGACAGCAATAAAATAGTCCATACCTCCGCCTCTTCAGAAGAGGATGTAGCAATTTCGCCGTCGCGGCAACCTAGCAAGTTGGCTAACCGCCGCATCTTTCGTGCAGTGTTCTGCGTCATGGAAGTCATGGTTACAAATCCACCCGAACATTATAGCTTATATTCAAAGTTGGTGATCATACCTTAATGAATTGCCGCAACGGTCCGATAGACTTTTCATCTCTATAGCTCTGATCCCAAATAACCTCGCACTCCCTCAGCTGTTTTTTTGGATCTCGGACCGCTGTGACAAACATATTATACAAAATTTGAGCGAGCACATGCCAATATAGATGATGTACTAGCTAATGAGAGAATACATTACCACGAAGTTCAGCTCGGAAGCAATAGAAGTCGATCTCCCTTTGCGAGCAGTCATGTCGTGCTGGCTTTGCGCAACCTCATCGAACTCGATGGGGTCGTCCAAGATGTCATCATCATACATGGGGTTCACTAACTCGATACGCGTGCTTTGATAAAACCATTGGAGATAGTTGTTGAAAGCGGCCAAGTCGTGAGGGACAATCTCCACATGGCCAGAATTCTGTATCGCTTCCAAACAGTGTTGGAACGCTGTGACGTGGCCTCTATGATGGACATGCCAATTTGTGATCTTCCTCTGCCGTTGCCTATCAAGCCTGCAAGAATCAAGAAGTTAGATTCTATCGCTTCAATCAACAAGCTTCCATCGCATGATTCAAGAAGTTTACCTATGAAGCGCGTGGTCCGTGTCTTGCCACTGAGGTGGGCACTCCTGATACAGCCCAAACTGTCTCATCACTCTGTGCGGCTGGTGGTATTCAACAAGCCACATGCATATGAGTGGGCACCGCATACGCCAGAAAGGCGGCTCCTCCATGCACTTGGGGTTGAGGTCAGCCATCCCCGCGCCAATATGGTAATAGGTACCATATGGCTCCCAATCCACCTGCAGCATACAAATATTTCAGAATTTACAACATGCCAGTAGAATTTATGAACTCGCATTGCAAAAGAGTGATGGATTAAAATCGGCTACCTGGTTAGCGGTAAGAGTGTCCAACTCCTCAGTGTAGTGCATGTACATGATCTTTGGATCGCTCGTCGTCTCCGAGACATTGTCCCAAAGATATGTCCAAGTCAGCTCCCGATCAAGGTTGTCCTAGTGATGAGGAGTACCCATTGGCCTCTCTGTGAGTATGTCGAGGGTACTCCTCGGCAATGCCCTCCGTTAGGGGTTTAGGGTAGATGGAATCATGTAGGCTGACACGAGACATCGGTTATCAAACAAGCGGGGAAAGCGATTTACCCAGGTTCGGGGTCCTCGATGAGGTAAAACCCTTACGTCCCGCTCCGTCCGATCTTGATTATGAAAATATCGGGTTACAATGGGGTGCCGAAGGTTTCGGCTGTGATCTCGTCCAGAGGCTAAGTGCTATGAAACCGAGCTCTAGACTTCTGGTGGCTAAAGTTGCTAAGATTGCGTATATCCCTCGACAGCCCCTCTCCTGGCCCTTATATAGGGGGCCAGGTCTCGAGAGATCTGTCCGGGTACGGCTAGGTTACAATGGACCCTAGTTCTAGGCTTTCCTTGTATCCTTCGCTTCTTCGTCTTGTTCTTCAAGGAATCTTCTTCGGCACCGACGTAGCGGCCCGCCTTGCCATCGGGTGTCTTCATGGGCCTCCAGTTGAGCCGTACTGGATAGGGAAATAACAGTTACCCGAAGGGTAATGCCCACATCAGTAGCCCCCGAGTGTCCAGCTGAAGATATTTCGGGTAGAGACTAAAGCATGCCTCCACCAAATGTTCTTTTTCCTTGATAATTCTTGTTCTCCTTGTGATAGCATCTTCTTCTTCTATCGGGTGCGCGTCCAGCGCTCCCGATGGGAGTAGCCCCCGAGTCTAGGTATGGATGCTTGCAATCCGTGCGTAGACTCAAGTTGTGCTACTCGAACATCTTCTCCTACCGAAGTTTCCTGCAGGTCTTCATAGTTCAGCCGATACATTTGCATTGGGGCTTCAAATTCTGAAAGTTTAATGCTTAAAGGATATTGAGTAGCGCGCCCAGCTTTGTTGGTTAACTGCTGAAGGCAAAACAACGTTACTCTACACAGAATCAAGTCCCCGGGCATGATCCTGGAGTGCAAAAAAGTTCGTCGGGTGCGCAATCGGCGCTCCCGATGGGAGTAGCCCCCGAGTCTAGGTGCGGATGTTTGTAATCCGTACGTGGACTCGAGCCGAACGTTCCAACCTTTTCCTTAGAAATTCTTTTCGCGCGCTTCCTTGCAACAAAGTCTTCGAGTCCAAACTTATCGGGCGTGTGTCCAGCGCTCCCGATGGGAGTAGCCCCCGAGTCTAGGTGCGGATGTTTGCAATCCATGCGTAGACTCAAGTTGATCCACTAAATGATTTTAGTTTTTCTTCGGATGCTTCAAGCGAACTTAACGTCAGTGATGACGTAATTACTGTTGTAAATCTGACTGACAGGACGTGACCTGACGGGCCCATCCCTCTTCTGCACGGTTCTGTTTAAGAAATGACCACTACTTGCGCGCAGTTACCAAGGTGACTCCTCGATTTCCGCGATCAATGATGAGAAAAAATCTCCTTAATAAATTGAAAGCAACGACACGTGCCCGCTCAATCCTCAGGTTTTCCTTTCACTTTATAATCTCTCGGGGTAAACTCCCCTTTCCATACGTCATCCTTGGGCCCCTTCTTTCTCATCCAACTTTTTCGCTCGCAACTACCGCGCCGCCGCCGCAGCTCCCAGATCTTCCTCAGATCCTACAATGGTGAAGAAGAAGAACCCCACTCTCGCCACCAGCATCGTGAGCAGTTGCGCCACCGCCAGGGCTCCTCCAAACCCGCCGTGGAGAAGCGCGTCAGATGCTCCTCCACCAGCTCCGGCGCCGCCAGCGCCGTCAAGTTCCGCGGCCGGGCCTACTCCCGGCGATTGGCCAGCCTCTACCACCACGAAGAGAGATGAAAAGAAGGCCCGGAGCCTCGGGATAATTTCTTCTGACGAGGGGAATGTTATTCTTCCAGGTGCGATTTCACGGCCCAATCCCCCTGCCGGTTTTACAGTGATGTTCTTATCCTTCTTGTACTGAGGTCTTTCGCTCCCCGCTCACAAATTTCTTCATCACCTCCTTCGAGTGTATGAGATCCAATTATGGCAGTTAACTCCCAACTCAATCCTTCACCTTGCCATCTTTATCACCCTCTGCGAAGCGTTTTTGGGCATTGAGCCCCACTTTGGTTTGTGGAAGAAGATTTTCTTCGTAAAAGATACAACAGCAGTGGTGGGTCCTTCTTCATCGGTGGAGTTGGTTTTGTTGCTCGTAAAGAAGTTAAATACTTCAACTTCCCAATGAAAGAATCCGTGCAAGGATGGAGGCTCAAGTGGTTTTATATCAGAGACTCATCAACAGTCGACTCCCAGCTCCCTCAATTCTCCGATGTTCTAGAAGCCAGGCCCATGAAGTCTTGGAAAAACATCCTCTCACCCGATGAGAAACCTATAGTCGACAAGTTATTTGACAGATTCCTTCGAATCAAGGAATCTGATGGTCAAACCATGATAGGTACTGAGGTAGCCGATGTGTTCTTAAAACATCGATATGGTTGTATTCGGGTCCCAGGGACGAGACTAGAGTAAATATTGCCGAGTTATCCGAAAAAGAACTGCTTGAAGAAGTCCGACGTCTCACCCTCTTTAGCCAGGAAGATTCAATTCCATTGATATCTCCTCAACCGCCTTTTGACGCTGACCATCCGCCAAACGAGGTAAATTCTTCCCTTAAGCTCTTTATTGTCCCACTTCTTTTGATTATTTTAACTACCATTGTGCTCACCTATCAACTTTGACAGGTTCCTGTGGCTCCCGAATGTTTGCAAGACCTGTCGAACAGTTCTTCCGAGAAAAGGGATTCCTCAATCCTCGCAGGATCCCATACTGAAGGAAATGCAAGCACGAAAGATGACCATCCAATGAATCCTGAAGCTTTTTTCCATCAATCCTCAATTTTCTGCCGATGGTATAAGTGATACAGCGGGGTCAATGCATGATGACGACGCTGATCGTGCTGCCTTTGTTGATGCAGCTGCGGAAAAGGCCGAGGTACTTCCCTCGAAGAGATCATCCGGCGGCTTTGCCGATGAAGATGATCTTTACGATTTGTAAGTCCTTGCTTCTTTTCCCAGGATTGCGTTCCGACTTTGCCATTTGCATTTGATCATGACTTTCCCAGTTTCTTGTTTTTGCAGTTATGGGGGCTTTATTGAGCCTCCGTCCAAGAAGGACAAGTCTGGAGCCAACCTGCCGGACCCAGCGGCTTCCGAGGCTTCGACTCCTGCCGCAGCCCCCGTGGCTCAAATATCGACAGCTTCTTCCCTCTCCAAAGGGAAGGAGATTTCTTTGACAGCCACGGCTACAGCTTCTCCTTCGGGAAAACCTGTACGCTCTTCTTGTTTCAATGACATGCCCATGCGTGACAACTTCCTTGATTAACTAGTTCTTTGTCTAATAATTATTTTTCCTCATGTCTTAAGGATTTGCGAGCTATTATCTCTTCTCTGGAGGCCTTCGCCTCCCAATATACTTCTCTGGAAGGTGACAAGGCTCGACTGCAAAAGGAGGTCAAGTCTTCTTCCTCAAAGATGGAGGGTGCGATAAAAATGGCTGCCGAGGCCCGCCAGGAGGTTGATTCCTTGAAGGGCGAACTTGAAGGGCTCAAGGAAAGGCTGAAGGACGAAGAAGCATCCAGGCTTGCTGCCGAAGTTCGGGTGATCGAAAAAGACGAGCTTCTTCGCTAGTCTTCCTTGGCCTTGCTCAGTAATATCCTTTCTGCCTCCTTTCTGATTTTTTGCTTTATCGGTTCGATTTTGGTTAATGAACTCCTCCCCTTTCACTTTTTGCAGAAGCTGCCGACATCCCCGCTGAGGCTCTGGATAAACTGCCGAACAATTCTCCGGCAGACGCTTTGTTGATGACCGTCGGGTCTCACCAGCTTGTCCAGGATCTTCTCCAGAAGGGTAAAGGAGCCATGACGAGGATGCATTCGATGATCTTCCCCAAGATTGATCAGAACAAGACCTTGGGGCAGTTGATCGATGCTTTCGCCATCAACACGAGGGAGGTCCTTGAGGTATTCAAACGTACTTCGCGTACCTATGGTGCCCTCCTAGCCTTCCAACTTATGATGGGTCATGGCTTCAAAGCCGATATTGAAGAGATGTCCAAAGAGCTGCCAAAAGAGCAAGATGGGCGATTTGTTGACTTGTGCGCTTATAAAATTTCAGCGCTCAAGTGTGCTCGCCAGCTCCTTGAACTGGTTTCGGCCAAGAAATCGTCCATTGGGCCAAGCTTATCTAACAAGACCCAAGCCCCTTGACTCTATCGTTGTAATCTTGCTTTGGTTGAAACAATGTCCTGTCAGAAAACTGTCTATGATTGTAACAAATTCCGTGCTGGCAATGCTGCCAGTATCTTTCTATTATAACGCTTTCATTTGTACGCTCCCGATGGGAGTAAATTCCAGTGTCGAATCCATATGATCCATCATGCCTTTTTAATAATTTTTGCAGGTTTTTCTTGTGCCTTCATTTACCGATAATTCTTCGGGTGCTTGCTCTGAAAGCGATCGACTTCAACGTATGAAGGATCGAATCGCTCAGATGGAAAAGGATATGCGCAGTACCTACGCCTTGGCTGCCATTATCAGAAAGAAGAACGAACTTGCGGTTGACGCAGAACGATATGCTCTTGCTGAATTGCATAGAGCCACAGAAAGTTTGAACTGTAAGCACCTATGTCCTCTTGCTCCTTGTTTTCCATGAAAGATATCTTCTTATCTTCCTTTGTTTCCTTTTCTAGTTATAGCTTTGAATCCAGCTGAGGAGAACAAGAGGATTACGAGCGTGTGAATGCATTGGCTCAACTTTCTTTAGATGAAGTTTTCTGGAGGGATCACTCGAAATCTTCCACTATCGCGAAATTCCAAGATCGGGTCCAGCAAGTCCACCGTTTCTTCGACAAGTGCTATAAAGGATTGAGAGTGATCTGGAAGATGATGTTCCCTTTGTACGCGGTCCCTCCCACGTTGTTGTCTTTAATGTCAGAATTTAGTAACGCCAAGAAGATCCGAAGCCTGGTTCGAGCACAACTTCTTGCAGGAGCTAGAGCTGCACTCGCCCTTGTCCTTATGTGTCATCCTTCAGCAGACCTTCAGGCGATTGCCAACGCAGTAGGTGAACTAGGGCCGCTGTACCCGAAGGTGGACCTTCCCGCCGCAATTGTTATTGAAAGGCTTGAAGGAACCTCAGCGACAGCCGAAGAAAAAATGGCTTCTCAGGAGTAATCTAGAAATATGCCCCTATTGCAAGTAGGAGGCTACGGTACTTGCCGCATCCGAATGTTCGGGTGGTCAAGGGTAAATTATCTCGGCAGGTGCGTATGTATGTACCTCTGCCATGTTGGTTCCGTTGGCAAATTTTGAAGGAGTAAATCTTAATTACTCGTTTTTACATCTGGGTTATGATGTATACGTATGTTTGTCGGTAGCAAATTATTTGAGTGATCAGCTCGCGTTGCGGGTCTTGCTAAACCTGTTGTATGTGCAACTTTGCTTTCAACCGATGCATGTCTTGACAGCAGCTCCCGAATAGATCGGTGGCACTAGATCTGACGATGACTCCGTCGCTCTTTGATACCTCTGTAATTTTAAGTATCGAGCGTGGGTCGTTTTTGTACGTGTTTCATTATCCTTTCTATTTACGGCACTCTTTGAGGCATCTATAGCGAAGGAGAAGAGCGAGGTCCTACCGGTTTTGCATCGTAGCACTCGTAATTTCAGAGGCTTTTTTTAGAGTGCAACCTTCGGGGGTATTTTTCATCGAACCGATGTTCGTTGTAATATACGAAAAAGGTTCATGACAATGTGGTTCGGGTGTCCCGAATTACTGCAATTCTTCAAAGAAACAAAACTTGAGTCTTCATTAATAAAGTAAGCGAAAAAACTAGTGGGCTAGAAAGAGCCCTACTGAAAAGAGAAAAAGCTAAATATAATGCTATCCTGTTAAGCAAGAGGAGGATTCTTCTTATCTTCAAGCTTGTCTGCCGCGCCAGTGGTTTTGGAAGCATCACTGGTTTCATCAGGAGCTATCGCGGCGATTATCGGAGTTTTGTTTTCTTTCGTGGTGATCTTGCCATCAGCTGCCGAGATTTTCACTGTCGAAGCTGCCGGGGCGAGGTCGGTTGGCTTCTTCTTCGTCTTTCTGACGCGTTCATCTTCCTTACTGTCGATTGCTAACGATTTTGAAGGGAGGTCGACAAGTTCCTGTTTGAGCCCGAACTTCGCAACAATTTTCTGAAACTCGCGATCGCAGTTATCCGAGCGTGGAAAACTTCGATAGACTGTGATGTTTGTTCCATTGTTCCCAGGTATTTTCAGCTTCAGGTATGCGTAATGCGGCACAACAATGAACTTGGCATAAGCTGATCTTCCGAGTGCGTGGTACTGTGATTCCCAGTTTACTACTTCAAACTCGATCTTTTCCTTTCTGAAGTTGTCGGGTTTTCCAAAGACAACGTTCAGGTAAACTTTTCCAAGAGAGTACGCCGGTAAGGTGGGAAGGATTCCATGTAAACAGGTATCCATTTCTTCTAGCATCCTCATTGTGATTCCCATGCTTTTCATCGTGTCGAGGAACATCAGGTTTAATCCGCTCCCACCGTCCATGAAAACTTTGATCATCTTAAACCCTCCGATTTGCGTCTCAACTACTAAGGCAGCGTGCCATGACTTTGGGATTGTCATCGGGTGATCCGCTCTGCTGAACATGATGCTTTGGGATGACCAGTCGATGTATTCGGGGATATTAGCCATGATGCTTTCTGCCAGGTTGATTTTTTGGGTGAGCTTCTTCATCTCCCTTCTCGAAACACCGGTCCTATGAATCATACTCATTTGCCCACGCGGTGGCGGAAAGGACTCGTTAGAGTTGTGAGGCTGGACTTGCTGGACCTGGTGCTGAGGCGGAGGCGGAGGTGGAATCGGCTGCTGCTGCTGCTGGATGAGCTTCTGCATCTCGATGAACTGTCGACAATCTCTGAGCAGATGGCTTGACTTTTTCTTGTTATCTTTTTGGTCAATGTAGGAGTGCAAGTAGCAAGGAGCGTTTATCTGCTTAGCGAAGGGTAGCTCTGGGGTTCTCTGAGGTCGTGGTTTGTAGTTGCCACGGTTCCCAGAGTTACTCCGATTGCCGTCTTGCCGATCGTCTCGTCTGTCATCATACCGATCATCTCGTCGATCGGAATATCCCACGGCTACCAAGTAGCCATCGTCGTAACTGCGGTCTTTCCTTTTCTTACGACGATCTCTTCGACCACCTGAATCGTTCCTCGGCTGATCGTCGTCTTCGTCGTTGCTGCGCTGTCGAGGCCTTCGTACGTTGTCTTCACCATCCGCCCAGCTGTTGGCGATCTCCATTAACTTTGTTATAGTTTTCGGCTTCTTGCGCCCGAGTTCCTCTATGTAGGTCTCACGTCGAATGCCATCGCTAAAGGCATCGATTGCTCTGTCGACGGAAACATCTTCAGCGGCGTTCAGGAGTTTGGTGAACCTCCCGATGTACGCATGCATCGACTCCTTCGGCTTCTGTTGGCAGTGCTGTAACTCATCGATCCCAACAGGCCTCTTGTACGTTGTTTGAAAATTTGTGACGAAAGCGTCCACAAGGTCATCCCATGATTTGATGGAACCCTTCAGCAGGCCTCTCAACCAGGCCCGTGCCGAATCTTTCAATTACAGCTGCAAGCATTGCATTGCTGCTATCTGATTTCCTTTGTGTAGGATCACAGTCTGTAAGTAATCATCTATCCAGGACCTCGGCTCCTGCTGTCCATCGTACTTAGCGGCATCAGTGGGAGTAGGTTTGAACCTTTTGGGTGGCATTGTCTCGCGGATCTTGTAGCTCAAGCAATCAGCTCCTCGCATCTCGCCGTCGTGCTCCTGACTTTCTTCTAAGGTGTCACTATCGTACTCCTCCCTTGCGGCTCGCCGTCGCCTGGCTTTGTTGATTCTACTCTGGGTGATTTCGTCTCGGGCGTCCCTTGAGCGGTGCTTCGAGCCGCTGGCTTGGAGCGTGGACTTCTCCTTCCGTGGAACCAGATTGTATCCCAGGATTGCGAGGCTTTCCAGGGCGCCCCGATGAGCCTGAGCCATAGAACCTTCAGGTCGTTGGTTGATGAGGTATGCTGCGAGGTTGGCAGTTGCTCCTTCGACGGTTTTTGGCCTTAACATACCCGCGGTTTCCGTGGTCATGAAGGACTTGGATAGGTTTGACGTTATTTCTCTAGCGTCTTCCTCCGAAAGTCAGGAGAGCCTTGATCGATGCCTCCCTACACCTTGGCTGCTTCGAGACGCGCTTCCTCGTGAGCCCCTCCGGTGTTCGCTGGATTGATCTGCTGCTAACAGACGCCTTTCGAGGGTGGCCTGCTCGTTCGATAGTCGCTCTCGATTTTTCTCCAAGATAAAGCGATAGGCGTTGAGGGTCCGGACCCAAATTCTGGCAGGGAGCGGTGTGTTACTGAGTACTGCTGCCCGGGCTGCCGCCCATTCTTCCTCTGCGATGGTGTAGTCGCTGTTGTTGTTACTTGCGCTGTTGTCGAGGGTGCTCCTCGGCAATGCCCTCCGATAGGGGCTTAGGGTTGATGGAATCCTGCAAGCTGACACGAGACATCGGTTCACAGACAAGCGGGGTGAGCGATTTACCCAGGTTCGGGGCCCTCGATGAGGTAAAACCCTTACGTCCCGCTCGTCTCGTTCTTGATTATGATGATAATGGGTTACAATGGGGTGCCGAATAGTTCGGTTGAGATCTCGTCGAGATGGCTAATCGCTAAGGTAGACCTAGCTCTAAGCTTTTGTTGGCTAAAGATTGCTAAGATTGATTGATGTCTCTCGACAGCCCCTCTCCCGGCCTTTATATAGGAGGCCGGGTCTCAAGAGGCCTAGTCGAGTACGACTAGGTTTACAGTAGATCTATCTCTAGACTTTCCTTGTTCGGTTTCTTCCGCGTCTTGTACTCCAAGGTATCTCCCGCTGCATCATCCTAGCGGCCCATCTCGCCACCGTGTGTCTTCATGGGCCTCCTACTAGGAAATATAGGGTAGGGCAACATTGGTTACCCGTAGGGTAATGCCCACGTCAGTAGCCCCCGAGTGTCTAGCCGAAGGTAGTTCGGGTAGAGACTTAAAGCATGCCTCCTCCCAAGGTTCTTCTCCCTGATTGTTCTTGAATCTGCATCATCTTCTTCTGTCGGGTGCGCGTCAGCGCTCCCGATGGGAGTAGCCCCCGAGTCTAGGTACGGATGCTTGCAATCCGTGCGTAGACTCAAGTTGTACCACTCGAACATTTTTCTCTGTCGAAGTTTGTCACGCAGGTCTTCGTAGGTCATCCGATATATTTTCCTCATGCAAGGGATGATAATTAACGTGCCCAACTTTTGTTGGTTAACTGCCGATGGCAAAACAACGTTACCCTACACAGAATCAAGTCCCCGGGCATGATCCTGGAGTGCAAAAAAGTTCCGTCGGGTGCGCGTCAGCGCTCCCGATGGGAGTAGCCCCCGAGTCTGGGCACGGGTGCTTGTAACCGAGCGCAGACTCGAGTCGAACAATTGTCCCTTTCTTCAAGTCTTCATTTTATCGGGTGCGCGTCAGCGCTCCCGATGGGAGTAGCCCCCGAGTCTAAGTGCGGATGCTTCACAGTCTGTGCTTAGACTCAAATCTTTCATCCGATAACTTTTCATTTTTTCATCGAGTGCTGGCGACAATCCATGTGACGTCACTGTTGACGTGCGGCTGCGATGGTTTGATTGACAAGACTTGACCTGACGGGCCCACCCTAGTCCTGCGCGGGCAGTTTGTAGGATTTGACCAGTGCACGCGCGGCGACCGAGGCGTCCCCTCGATTTTCGCACAACGTGGGAATAATGGGCCGCCGGTTCCGTTCTCCATCCAAGTGCCACGTGTACAACCAGATCCGCTCCACCTCCCACGATACCTGTGGAGTTATGGCCACGATCTCGCACAAATTTGTTGCAGCATAAATAGAGGGCCTCCATTTTTTTACCTCTCACGCTTTTTACTGCTCATCTTCTTCACCCAAACCTTCTTGCTTCCTCTGCTTCTTCGTCTCAAGCCTCGCACGCCATGGGCAAAAGAAAGAGCGCCAGCACCTCGGACGCGGCCAATGTCAGCCACGATTGGAGCGCCTCCGCCATCTCCAACCGCGACATCAACAGGCTGCGTGCCCTCGGCTTCATCTCCGCATCTGAAGATGATATTCGTCTTCCAGGTGCGGTTTCTCGCCCAAAGCCCCCGAAGGGTTTCACTGTTATGTTCGTTGCCTTTCTCTTTCGTGGCCTTTCTCTTCCGGCCCATGAGTTCCTTCGCTCCCTTCTTTTCTTTTACGGGATCCAGCTCTGGCAGCTGACCCCAAACTCCATTCTCCATCTTTCTATCTTCATCACTCTTTGTGAGGCCTTCCTCGGCATTGACCCTCACTGGGGTCTTTGGAGGAAAATCTTCTACGTGAAGCGCCACAACGGCAGCAATGCCCCCCCCCCCCCGTCGTAGGTGGCGTTGGCTTTGTTGTTAGGAAGGAGGTCAATTACTTTGACTATCCAATGAAGGAGTCCGTCCAGGGCTGGCGCAACAAGTGGTTTTATCTGCGCGACCCCATAGTGCCCGGGCGGCGCTCAAATCTTCCTCATTTCGATGATGTCCTGGTGGCTCAGAAGAAAAAGTCCTGGCGAAACGCCCTTTCTCCCGAAGAGAGGGCGACAGCCGACAGGCTGTTTGAGCGGGTCATCGTTCTAAAGAACGCAGGAGGTTTGACGATGTGCGACACTCAAGTAGTTTCAGTGTTCCTACAACGTCGGGTGCAACCGCTGATGTCTCGACCCCACCAGTTATGGCTATACACCGGCAAGACCGACAACTCGAGGATCAGCTCTACCGACCTGTCGGCAGATGAGCATCGAGACGAAGTTCGTCGGCTGACGTGCCTTAGTATGAAGGACAACATCATCCTGACATCGGCTCGTCCTCCTTACGACTTTGACCATCTTCCGACCGAGGTAATCCCCTGCCGTTTTCCACTTGCTGTTATTACTTCTTTTCCCGTTGTGTCTCACAAGTTTCTTTTCTTCAACAGGCTCCCACCGTTGCTCAATGCTATCCTCCCACACCCGAGAGCGGTGTGGTACTAGAGGATGATGATGATGACTCCGAGGGGACCGAGGATGCTCGGCATGCCCTTGAGGACAGCGATGTCCAAGAGGAGGAAGGCTGCCGAAGATGATGCCTTCCTCGAGGAGCGGATGTCGTAGCAGATACACGACGATTTCATTACAACGGCTGAATCAAGTCCTAGCGGAGGAGATAATGATGCCGATGATACTGCTGCGCCTCCTCCTGTTAAGAAGAGTTCGACAAGTTTCTTCGCAGGCGAAGATGATCTGGACCTGTGAGCATCTATACTCTTTTCTTGATTTATTTCCTGTCATTTTGCATGCTAACTGTGCACTGTACTTAAGTAGCTCTGATGATGATGATGTTCCTCTCGCGAAGAGGGCCAAGTTAGCCTCCGAGAGAGCAGCATCGGCTAAGGAGTCAAATCCTTCTCCCGCCAAGTCAACACCTCCCTCACGAACGGGTGTGGAGAAGATTCCAGTATCGAAAGTCATTCCTCCTGGCGATGCTCCCACTCCGTCGGCCGGCCGCGATCATGTAAGTATTTAATCTATCTTGCTTTGTTGAGTTTCTGTCAATTGATTCCTCTTGATTTCTCTGGCTGCAGCCGATTTACGTTACAGTCGATGCTGTGGCGGATTTCGCCGAGCAATTCACTCGCCTTGAGGCTGAAAACTCCCAACTTCGGAAGGCCGTCAAATCTTCGGCTGACCAGGTACTTGAGGCCAACAGGCTTGCTACCGACGCCAAGAATGAGAACGCTTTGCTGAAGGAGGAAGTGAAGAGGCTGAAGCGGCGGATGAAGGATGAACAAGATGCCGGGCGTGCGGCGGCGGGCGCGGTCGACAAGAAGGAAGGCGTCCTCCGCGAATCCATCAAGGATTTATTAGGTAAAACCCATGGTATTCCGCTTCTTTCTTGGTGTTTTTCATTGATTATCGATATGTCTTTCTTTCGGAGGCCGCCGACATAACCGTCGGCCCGACGTGATCAGCTTCGGGAGGACTCTACAGCCGACGCCTTGTCGCTTGCCGCCGAGTCTAATGTCCGGGTCCTTGGACTTACGCAAAAGACCAAAGGAGCGTTGTCGAGGCTATACTCGATGATCTTCCCGAAGATGAAGCAGGACAAGACTCTCGACGAGATGGCGAATGCTTTCCTTGTTGATCCTTCCGAGCCCGTGGAGGTATTGAAACGCCGTAGCCGCTTGGTTGGGGCGGTTCTTACTTTTCAGTTGCTTATGGGCCATGGGATGGGGTCAGAATTGGAGAAGTTTTCTAAGGTATTGCCTGTTGATGATGACAACCATCTGGTCGACCTTGAGCCTTTCAAAAGATCGGCAATAACTTGTGCCAACCAACTTCTGAAGCTGGTGGATGAAGCACAAGCCAAGCCTGTTCCTGAGTCTGCCCCTGGTTCATCGTCAGCGAACCCTTGAACTGCTATTTGACTTGTTGTAAATAAGATCATCCGTAACTTGACGTAGTTCAGTTAAAATTCGGCTCTGTTGCCAATTCGAACATCCTTTTGTCTGTACAATGTATGCTAAGTGCTCCCGATGGGAGTTTTTATGCCAATGCTAGTCTGAACTGGGAACTGTACTGCAGATTCCTTCATCTTCTTCCCGTGCCGAGCTTTTTCCAAACCCTTTGAGTGGCGACGAATCAGGTCTTATTCGCCGCTTACGTGACCAAGTGTCTTTAAAGACATTACTTCTCTTCGCGCGATGGCAGCCTTGGTGAAAAGAAAGGGAGAGATAGTGACTGCTATCGAACAGTATGCTCTCGATGGTCTTCATATTGCTACCGAAAGTTTGGGCTGTAAGTATTAGCTCGTCTTCTGATTTCTGGCATAGCTTAAATGTTCTTTTAATTGACATTTGCCCCTTTTCCAGTCGTAGCTTCAGATGCAACTGAGGAGAACAGGAAGATCCACGAAGAGGTCGAGGCGATGACCGACGTTGCGCACCCGACGCACGGTTTGTGGCTGCACCGTCCAAAGGCCGTTGTCATGGCGAAGTTTAAGTACCGGGTGGAGAAGGCGCATTACTACTTCGATAAGTACCATGCTCATCTCACGATGGTTTGGAACACCTTGTTCCCTCTGGACCAAGCACCCGAAACCTTATCTGGCCTGTTCACTCGATTCAAGTCTCCCGAGAGGATTCGACAGTTGGTGCGAAAGGAACTTCTGGCTGGTGCTGAGCTTGCCTTTGCTTCGATATTGGCGTGCCATCCGTCTTTAGACTTGAAAGCCGTGGCAAACACTGAGAGGAATTTAGGCCAGTACTATGATGTTGCTAGAGGTCCTGCTTACACCATCGTTTCTCGGATGGAGTCGTGCCTCGAAAAGGAGCTGAAGGCCCACTGGGACCGGGGAGCCCGATTGTGAATGTAATAGCCTTATACCTGCATAAGATTGCTTTGTATGAATTTGTTGCGTGCGTTGCACGCTATGTTATTTTGATTTTATTGTCAAGGGCGGCTGAGTGATCAGTTCAACCTGCTCTCTCGACGACTTCGTTGAATTATGCAATGTTATTGCGAAGCCTATATGTAAGTTTTGTAGGAGCGAGACCCATCGGCTTAGCCGAGGGAATTAGACGCTTGGCTTCGTCACGCGGTGCACCGGTTTGAGCCTTGTTTTGTGATAATGTAACCATCGACTGCAGCACTCGTGTATTTTTCCGAGGCTTGGATTGGTTGTTTTCTTTTACGCATCATTAATCTTAGCTCCCGTTGAGAGTATTTAATTAATGACACTGTGTAAGCGTTTTTTAGGCCAACGCTCCCGATGGGAGTAAGAGCCAATGGTAGGGCCCCATACGGTATGTTCGGATGATAAGGCCTGGTGCAAGAAAAAAGGTAGAAAACCGGATTAGAACTTTTATTCGTAATGCAAAGGCGACCTTAAGGGTTGTAGAATAATTAAAGACAATCGTATCCTATGTATAGAACCGTCGCAGGTGCGCGATGTTCCATGGATTTTCAACATCTTTTCCTGAGGCTGGGTTCTTGAGTCGATAGGCTCCTCCCGGTATCACTTCGGTGACGATGTATGGTCCTTCCCATGGAGATTCAAGTTTCAAGGGTCTCTCCCGCTCGGCCGAAGTACCATATCCCCGACCCTAAAGCTTCGACTGCGTATTCGTCGGCTGTGGTAATTCCTCAACGCCTGCTGGTATACCGTCGTTCTTGCCAAGGCAATGTCTCGTGCTTTGTCGAGGAGGTCTACAGCGTCCTGTAGTGCAATATTGGAAGAGGATTCCGTGTATGCTGTCACTCGAGGTGCTTCAAACCGAACGTCGGCTGGCAGGACCGCCTCGGCTCCATGCACCAAGAAGAACGGGGTGTACTGTGTCGACCTGTTAGGTGTAGTACGCAAACTCCAGAGTACGGATGGTAACTCTTCGACCCAGGCTCCAGCCGCACCTGTAAGGCGTTTCTTGAGGCCATCCACTACGAGACCGTTGGTTCTTTCCACCTGGCCATTGGTCTGTGGATGGGCCACTGATGCAAACTTCAGTTTGATTCCTCCGTCGTTGCAAAATTTCCGAAACTCTTTGGAGTCAAAGTTGGTTCCGTTGTCTGTGACGATACTGTGAGGCATTCCGAATCGACAGGTTATCCCTTTGAAGAATTGGACTGCTATCTTAGCTTTTTGATTCCGTACAGGTACTGCCTCGACCCACTTGGTGAACTTATCGACTGCGACCAGTAAGTACGTGTGTCCTCCAGGTGATGACCTTGGCAATGGTCCAACTTGGTCGAGTCCCCATTGAGCGAAGGGCCATGCTAGTGGTATTGTCATCAAATCTGTCGCCGGGGCGTGTGGTTTTGGCGAAAACCGTTGGCAGGGGTCGCATTTCATGACCAGGTCTCGAGCATCCGACGCCGCTGTTGGCCAGTAAAATCCCGCCCTGAAGGCCTTCGCCACGAGGGCCCTACTTCCTGCGTGATGTCCGCAGGTTCCTTCATGTATCTCTCGCAACAGTGCTTTTCCATCGTTGATGGCGATACATCTTTGGAAAACACCGGAAATGCTGCGCTTGTAGAGTTCACCGTTTACTATGGTGAAGGCTTTCGACCGCCTAACGATTCGTCTCGCTTCTACCGGATCCTCTGGTAACTCCCGTCTCGCTAGATACGCTAAGAACGGCTTAGTCCATAGTGGCTCGAGGAGGTGAACTTGTTCGGCAGGAGGAGTTGGAGATTCTTCGGCAGCTTGCTGCAAACTCGCCTCCAATTCATCAGCCAATGGTTTTGGAGGTGCCGACGTCTTTTCTTTTATTGATCGCTGAGTGATCACCTCGTAAAACACTCCGTCCGGGATAGGGGAGCACATGGACCCGATGTTTGCCAAAGTGTCGGCTTCCTCATTGCTAGCTCTGCCGATGTGTTTGAGCTCGCATCCTTCGAATTTAGCTTCCATATTCTGATACAGCTGCCGATAGGCGATCATGTTGTCGCTGACTGCGTCGCACGGGTTCATCGATCTGCTGCACCACTAAGTTTGAGTCGCCATAGATCTCTAGACGAGTTGCCCCACACGCCTTGGCCATCTTCATCCCATGCAGTAGCGCTTCGTATTACGCTTCGTTGTTCGTCGGCAGAGAGAAGTTCATACGTAGTATATACTTCATCTTATCTCCCTGCGGTGATATCAGCACCACTCCTGCTCCTGCACCTGTGCTCCGTTTTGACCCATCGAAGTACATTACCCATGACCCCGACATGTCGGGTGCTGCTGGCGTCTGTGATTGGATCCAATCTGCCACAAAATCTGGGAGGATTTGGGATTTTACTGCTATTCGATTGACGTAGGTTATGTCGTGTGGTGCTAACTCGATGGCCCATTGGGACACCCGACCTGTGGCCTCCGGATTAGTCATTATGTTTTTCAGTGGCGCTTCGCTTACGACGATAATCGGGTGCTCTGTGAAGTAATGCCGTAGCTTGCGGGCTGACCTCCATACTGCGTATGCTAGCTTCTGATGATGGGGATACCTTTCTCTTGCGGGTGTGAGTACTTCACTGAGGTAGTGTTGCGGTCAGAAACCCACCGGCGGGCAGCGACTGGCAACACCGTAGAGCCGGGAACAACTCAGGGCTGCGGCTGGCCCCAGTCCCTCAGAGCGACGGCCCGCAAAGCCTTACGGTCACACGTCCGATGCTTTGTCGCAAGGGCGTGCCACCTGACCTATACCTGGTCGGGGAAGGTGTTGGATGATGCCTCGCTTAGTTTCCTGCATGGCATACACGTAAACGTTAAATACGAGCCTCGATCGGCTCTCAGGTTATCCTGTGAATCGGCTCAAAGAGCCGATCCACCCATGATTCGTACAAGGTGTCCGAATATATGGTGGTCCTGCTTGATCAAGATAAAGCTAAAGCGATCTACGACGATTTAGGGTTTTCACCGCATAATCGGATCATCCTACTCACGACTCGGGCCTCGCGCTCGCGTACGGTGATCGTAAGCCGATCCTAGACAGGGCCTAAAAACCAACACGAGGTTGATCCCCGGAACATCCTGTCTAGGGCCAGCAAACTACACCCTACACGCCGCTGGATTCCTCCAACCCTTTGTAAGGCCTAACTATTGCGGATATTAAACTAATCCTTGAAGAACAAGGAGCAACCGTAACGGATCGGATCTACTAAACAATGATCAAGCGGGGTGCCGCCCCTACACCTAAGATAGGTGTAAGGGCGGCTAGATGTATAAGGGTTGCACTACGACAGCATATGATACGAAGAACAATGCTAACCCTAACACATCTAAGATAACTACGTTGCTCGCCATCAAAAAGGCTTCAGCACGAGCAACGCATGAACAACGTAAATAAGCTTATGCTGCCTAGATCGCAAGATGCGATCTAGGCAGCATGGTGCTACCGGAAGAAACCCTCGAGACGAAGGAGTTGGCGATGCGCCGAGATTGGTTGTGTTGAACGTTGGTTGTTGTTTATTCCATAAACCCTAGATACATATTTATAGTCAGGGGACTTTCTAATTCAGGTGTGCACCTAACCGTGCACGGGTAAAACTCTAACTCCTAACCGACAGGTATCTACTATGGTACAGATACACGGGCAATTAGCCCAAACTTGGTACACAAGGCCGATTCACGTATTTCTTCTATATATAATCTTCAAACCCATCTTGATCGCGGCCCACCTCTGACTCGGTCAAATTCTGGTGATAACACATGCCCCCTGGTTTTGGAAATGTCATTTCCAAAATCATTACGCTTTTCTTTCGTCGGGTCATGTCGTGGCAGAGCAGAACTGCCGCAGAATCTTCCATCATTTTGCCTCGCCTCCTGGGCTTCTCTGCACGAATTGATAATTTCGGCATAAACGTCCTCGAGAACCGTCATGGCATTAAACCTCCACTACACCCACTTTATTTATCCGTGCCGAACGGTTCGCCACTCCATCCCCTTGCTCTGTTCTGCCCACCAGCGCCAAAAAACCCTCTTCCTCTGTAGCAATGTCGTCCTCTTCCTCCTCTTCCGTTTCCCTCCAATCCTCCTCCTCAAGCGAGTCGATTCCAGGGCACAACCAGATGGAGGCGTACAACCGGCGCGCTCCTAAGCATTGGGACAAGCGGGAGTGGGACTTCGATTTCGTGCCAGAGGGCGAGGACCTCGTCTCGGTCAGATGGGGCCATGCCCCTAACTGACGGGGAGGATGACCTCCGATTCCTGATCGACGGAGCACTGGAGGAGGAGAGCGACAACGACGACCCTCCCTTCCGGGGCAAATTCACCTCCATCACCAAAGAAGAAGAGGATGACGAAGACGAAGACATCTCCTCCGACACGAAGAAGGAACGAGGAGGACGACACCTCCTCCGACGAACCGCCGCCAAAGCGCATCCGTGGCTGGGCTTGGTCGGATGAGGATGATGACGATGACGAGGAAGAAGCCTCCGCTGAAGGTTACAGTAGCAGCAATGAGGAACTCGCCGACAGCAGCAATGACGACGGCTACCCCAGCGATGGCGAAGATAGCAACAGCCCTTAGAGTAGGGATCTACTAGCATAGAATTAGCTTTAGTAACCTGTTCCCTTTGTTGAACAATCGGCTCCTCTTTGTAAGAAATCTTATTATCAATGAGAAAACTTCCTTTGATTTTGCCGATGTCCTTTATGCTGATTTAGCCGATTTTTCCTCATCTGACTTTGTCGATTGTTAGCCTAACCAATGCTCAATGTCCGGTGGCAACGCATTAGCTTCTTACGATAATCTGCGAGACGAGGCCAATTCAGTCATCCCTCCAAGTTAGCTGAGCTCCGCTGATGACGATAGCACTTGGCACAGCTAATTGCAGCAGGCTGGCGATTTGGTCTTGAGCGGGCGCCCTGGAACTGTTGCGGAATCAGCTTGGATGCTAAAACTGATATCTCTGTAAATAAAAGCACCGCTCCTCAGAACAGTCGCGATGTAGAGCCAACTGATTCCAACCAAATCGGCTCCCCAGAGCCAAGAATCTTTTGGGAGAGTTGCCCCCCAAGCCCCATCCAAGACGAGAACAGTAATAAATCAGCCAAATGTGTCACCATCGGCTTCCAAGTTACGATGCAGAACCATCCGATTTCAACAAAATCGGCTCCCCAGAGCAGAGAACCTTCAGGGTGAGCTGCCCCCCAAGCTTTTCCAGTCCACTTCCTGCGCCATTGAGCCTCTGCTTATAACAATTGTATCTCTTGAGTCGATGGCCATGCATCGGCTTTCTATCCTTAAGTCGATGTCTGCGCATCGGCTGTGCTTAAAAAAATTTGAATTTTTTTACGGCCGATTTACGTATCGGCCCCCATACTTCAATACCCATCATCAAAGAATATCTTGGGCTGCTGGGCATTTGAAAGATACTTCTACTTCATATCCTCGTGTTTTATCCACCTAGGTGCCCCCCGAGCCGATTCTTTCAAGGGACTTGATGGTATCGGCTCTTTATGTACTCCCTGTTAGATCGAATGTTGAACCCAGGTAGAATGTACAGTGAGGATAATTTTGGCCGATTGCTGGAATCGGCCTCCACGTTGAATCGCTCAATGAAGGTTTTGTAATGTTCCTTCATAGATTTTTGGGGCCGATCACAAGGATCAGCCTCGCCACGTTTGCTCATTGATTTGCTCCAGCTACATGGCCAGGCCAGTGGATAAGACCAGCCTAACTTCATCCTTTGTCATCTCGATGCGCTCGCCGTCGTCCACCTTGAGTGCATCGTTTAGTCCTCGAGCAGTAAACTCCGTTGGGAGGATGAGCACCATGTTTGTGCCAGCCGATGTCTCATCATCGGCTTTCTTTTGTCGGGGCGCCACTCTTTCCTTTGTGGCCGACCTTCTTCGTCCAGGGTTCGCTGAATTTTGGCGGCCAGATCAGGCCGTGCCTTCCTCAACGTGTGCAGGTATAACCTTTCAGCTTCCTCCAACCCACGTAGACGCTGAACCCTTCGTTTTTGGGAACGGCTGAGTCCATCAGGGCACCACCTTGGCCGGTGGTACCTGTCTTCTTCTTCTTCTCCCTCGTCTTCCAAATCCTCAAGATCTTCCAACCGAGGGGACTCAGCGCGTTTGCTTCGAGGCGGGAGAGGCCCTAGGCGCTTGAACACGGACACGTTAGCTGCATCCTTCTTCCTTTGTTTACATTCTGGGCAATTGCCGATTGTAGGCAATCGGCTCATTCCTGAATCCCAGCAGTGTATGAAGAAGGGGCAGTCCCAGTGCCTATCCACGTCGTCTTGCTCCCTCGAATTTTCCTTGGCGTGGCGCTCATATCGCTCCTCGTCGTGATCATGCCGACGACGTCTCCTGTCGTCCCTAGCCAGACGATCCTTTTCATCATCGTCATTGTATCGTCGGCGCTGGTCATACTGACTCACATACTTGTTGAGGAGGTGATCAGAGAGAGGTCGCTGATATCTGATGTTCTTCACTTCTCCCTCTGTGACGTAGCGCTTGCCGTCGTGGCGGAGCCGATCGCGTGGAGCGGCTTCCTCTGTGTCTTTTCTATGAGAGCAGCTGCCCTCATCTCCGTCCTTACCGAGTGGTGCCCAGGTCCTACCATGTTGATATTGCACGAGAAATCTGGCTGGCACCCTCCATGGTAAGTATACTCCACCATGTTAACGGCGGGGAAGGGGTGTGTGTCGAGCTTCATGGCGTACTGGTTGAAAATTAGCCGCCCTTTTTCTATCGCCATTTGGATCCGCCGACGCCACACCCTGCAGTCGTTGGTGGCGTGGGTGAACGTGTTATGCCACTTGCAGTATGGCTTTCCGTTCAGCTCTTGCACCGTGGGGATCTTGTGGCCTTCGGGTACCTTTAGCTGCTTCTCCGTGAGCAAGAGGTCGAAAATCTGCTCAGCTTTGGTCACGTCGAAGTCGAACCCTTTTGGAGGACCTTGTGGCTTAACCCACTTACAGGACACGGGGTTTGCCGCCCGAGCCCATTCAGCCACTGCTACCTCTTGATCTCCCGCAGCACCTTCATCCTCGTCTGCCTCAACCATGACCGCCGCTCGCTTGAATTTGTCCTGGTAAACATCTGGGTGGCGCTGTTCATATGCTGACAGCTTCTGCACCATGTGCGCCAATGAAGGGTAGTCTGCTTGGGAGGCCACGTCCTTGATCGATGATGAGAGACCCACCACCGCCAACTCGATCGCTTCTTTTCACTTACGTGAACCGAATAGCATCGTTTCCTCACGGTCCTGAAGCGCTGGATGTATTCCGACACCTGTTTCCCCGCGCTCTGTCGTACTTGTGCTAGATCGGCAATGCCAGCCTCGGAAGCCTCCGAGTGATACTCGCTCATGGAACTGCTCTTCCAACTGCTTCCAAGTCCGGATTGAGTTTGGTGGCAACGATGTGTACCACCCGAAAGCCGATCCCGTGAGGGACTCGTGCGAAGAACCTCACACGCAGCTCGTCCGATGCTGAGATCGTGCCCAGCTGTGCCAAATATCGGCTCACATGCTCGATGGAGCTGGAACCATCCGATCCACTAAACTTTGTGAAGTCGAGGAGCCGATATTTGGGTGGTAGCGGGATCAATTCGTACTCGTTGGGGTACGGCTTGGTATAGCCGAACGTCTTCCTTTTCGGCATCATGCCGAACCGATCTTTCGAATTGTACAAATCTGATCCGCGGTGATGGCTGAAGGTGTCGAACCCCGAAGATTCGCCGGGTGGCATACTTAGCCAGCCATGCTTGCTTTTCCAGCTTCCGAGCCAACCGCAGGAGCTGAGCTCCGGAGGTTTGTCGGAGTGGCGTACTTAGCTAACCACGTTTGCTTCTCAAGATCTGCTCCCGACGTTCCTCCTGCCGTTCCGGAGGCCCTCGCCGTTGCAGCCTGGTTCGAGAGTGCCCGAGTTGCTGCAGTCTGGCACGTATGCGCACGTGTATCCGTGCGGGATCTCCTTGGGCGCCTCAGGTAGGAATTGGTAGTCACTAGGGTCACCACCAATCTTGTAGACGACGTACGCCGATGAGTTCGGCACTTCTGGTGCTGCCAACGCGAACGGCAGCGGCGGACGGGACTGGAGTGGCATCTCTCCTTGGTAAGTCCCCAGAGCTGGTCCCGACGGAGAATACCGATGGCTCATGATTTCCTGGATCACGCGCAGAGCGACACGCTCCAAAGTGTTCACCGAGCTCTCGAGTGGCGGTGCAGCGAATGAGCCACCATGAAGTTGATCTCCTCGACGCAGGCGACCTGGTGCGTTCTTCCGACGGGGCGGACAGGTCCACTCCATCGAGCGCGCCTTCAGGTGAGAACCCCTTCCACCTGATGCCATGGGAGCGGGTTCTGTGGAACGAGCCGATGAGGTCGGCTTCGAGGATTGCCTTGATCTCGTCATGCTTCTTCTTGAGTTCGTCAGTCAGATCCTAGTACTTGACCGGAGTGCTTTCCGCCATCTCAGATGTAGATGGCGATGCGGTGGATGTCGAAGATTGTCCCACCGGGCGTGCCAGAATGTGTTGCGGTCAGAAACCCACCGGCGGGCAGCGACTGGCAACACCGTAGAGCCGGGAACAACTCGGGGCTGCGGCTGGCCCCGGTCCCTCGGAGCGACGGCCCGCAAAGCCTTCCGGTCACACGTCCGATGCTTGTCGCAGGGCGTGCCACCCGACCTATACCTGGTCGGAAGGTGTTGGATGATGCCTCGCTTAGTTTCCTGCATGGCATACACGTAAACGTTAAATACGAGCCTCGATCGGCTCTCGAGGTTATCCCGTGAATCGGCTCAAAGAGCCGATCCACCCATGATTCGTACAAGGTGTCCGAATATATGGTGGTCCCGCTTGATCAAGATAAAGCTAAAGCGATCTACGACGATTTAGGGTTTTCACCGCATAATCGGATCATCCTACTCACGACTGGGCCTCGCGCTCGCGTACGGTGATCGTAAGCCGATCCTAGACAGGGCCTAAAAACCAACACGAGGTTGATCCCCGGAACATCCTGTCTAGGGCCAGCAAACTACACCCTACACGCCGCTGGATCCTCCAACCCTTTGTAAGGCCTAACTATTGCGGATATTAAACTAATCCTTGAAGAACAAGGAGCAACCGTAACGGATCGGATCTACTAATTAATGATCAAGCGGGTGCCGCCCCTACACCTAAGATAGGTGTAAGGGCGGCTAGATGTATAAGGGTTGCACTACGACAAGCATATGATACGAAGAACAATGCTAACCCTAACACATCTAAGATAACTACGTTGCTCGCCATCAAAAAGGCTTCAGCACGAGCAACGCATGAACAACGTAAATAAGCTTATGCTGCCTAGATCGCAAGATGCGATCTAGGCAGCATGGTGCTTACCGGAAGAAACCCTCGAGACGAAGGAGTTGGCGATGCGCCGAGATTGGTTGTGTTGAACGTTGGTTGTTGTTTATTCCATAAACCCTAGATACATATTTATAGTCCGGGGGACTTTCTAATTCAGGTGTGCACCTAACCGTGCACGGGTAAAACTCTAACTCCTAACCGACACGTATCTACTATGGTACAGATACACGGGCAATTAGCCCAAACTTGGTACACAAGGCCGATTCACGTATTTCTTCTATATATAATCTTCAAACCCATCTTGATCGCGGCCCACCTCTGACTCGGTCAAATTCTGGTGATAACAGGTAGTAAACGGGCCTCTGTACGCCGTGAACCCTCCCCGTTTCTTCTCTTGCGACGACTAGGACGCTGCTAAAGACTTGGGCCGTTGCGGCTATGTACATGAGCAGTGTTTCCTTCTCGCGGGGGGTTACAAGGACTGGAGATGTCGACAAGATTTCCTTCAGCTTGTCGAAGGATTCCTGCGCCTCCTTTGTCCACTCGAACTTTTCTGATTTTTTCATCAAATTGTAGAAGGGCAAAGCTTTTTCCCCCAGCTTGGCGATGAATCTGCTGAGCGCTGCTAGTCGTCCTGCCAGTTGCTGCACTTGGTGCAGATTCTTCGGCGGCTCCATATCGAGTATAGCTTTGATCTTCGTGGGGTTGGCTTCGATTCCCCTGGCAGAGATGAAGTACCCGAGTACTTGTCCTCCTGGTACTCCAAAGAAGCATTTTTTGGGGTTCAACTTGATTTTATACTTGTCTAAGTTGTCGAAAGTTTCCCGCAAATCATCGACGAGAGTAGCAACGTGCTTCGTCTTCACCACGATGTCGTCGATGTAGACTTTGATGTTCCTCCCGATCTGCTCTCCAAGGCAAGCCTGCATGCAACGTTGATAAGTCGCTCCTGCGTTTTTCAACCCGAAGGTCATGACGTTGTAACAAAAAACGCCGTGTGGGGTGATGAACGCGGTTAGCTCCTGGTCTTCTTTCTTCAGCTTGATCTGATTGTATCCGGAGTACGCATCAAGGAAGGAGAGGCGATCACACCCGGCTGTGGAGTCGACTATCTGATCGATGGGGGGCTGCGGGAAGTGGTCCTTCGGACAGTGTTTGTTGAGGCTGGTGTAATCGATACACATACGCAGAGCGGTGGTGTCCTTTTTGGGCACCATGACAGGGTTGGCCACCCACTCGGATTCTTTGAGCTCTCGAATGAATCCTGCTTTACGGAGTCGATTGACTTCCTCGCCAATTGCTCTTCTCTTGGGTTCGGAAAATCGGCGCATTGACTGCTGCACTGGTTTGGCCGTTGGATCAACATTAAGGGCGTGCTCAGCGAGTTCCCTGGGGATACCTGGCATGTCGGATGGTTCCCATGCAAATATCTCCCAACGCTCACGGAGGAACTCGATGAGCGCGCCTTCCTATGCGACCGTAAGGTCAGCTGACGTATTGACCGTTTTCTTCGGATCGGTGGGATGCACCTGTAGCTTCTTGGCTTCCTTTGTAGCATTGAATTCATCGGATCTTACGTTTCCGTTGTCGGCTGGTGGTTGCGTATGATCTGTGGCAGCGTCAATGGCGTTGAGTTCTTCCTTGGCACCAAACTTCGAAGCGATCTTCTGGAACTCCCTATCGCAGGTGTATGATCGAGCAAAGCTCCCATGAACGGTTATTGGGGTCCCACTGTTGCCTGGCATCTTCAGCTTTAGGTATGCATAGTGAGGCACGGCCATGAATTTGGCAAACGTGGGCCTGCCGAGGATGGCGTGATATTGAGATTCCCAGTCAACTACTTCAAACTCGATCCTCTCCTTTCTGAAATTGCTGGGCGTACCAAAGACTACATCCAATGATGTTTTACCAAGAGAATAAGCGGGTCGAGTCGGTATGATGCCGTGGAACCCTGTGTCAGACTCTCTTAGCATGTCGACTGTTAGACCCATTGCTCTCATGGTGTTGGCGAATAATAGGTTCAAGCCACTTCCTCCATCCATGAACACTTTGCTCATATTGTACCCCCCAATCTGCGCCTCAAGGACAAGTGCTGCATGACCTGGTCTAGGGACGGCTTTCGGGTGGTCTGTCCTGCTGAAGGAGATGATTTGCTCCGACCAGTCGATGAATTCGGGTGTGTCAACCATAGCTACTTCTGCATACTTCACTTCTCGCGAGAACTTCTTGATTTCCCTTTTTGAAAAGCTGGTTTTATGGATCATGTTGACCTGTCCACGTGGCTCCGGGAATACTTCGACTGGTACATACTCGTCTTTTTCCATTGGTTCGTACGGTTTTGGTACATACGGTTCTGGCGGATGGCCGTAGGACCTTGCCCTCTTCTCCATCATGTGAACTCTTGATATAGCTTCGGCTCTAAGATCATCACAGAACTGCCGAATCTTTAGGAAGTGTCGGCAGTTCCTCAACAAATGACTGGACTTCTCCCGACCATCCTTTGGATCAATGTAGGAGTGGAGGTAACATGGTGCCTCGAGTTGCTCTGTAGCCGAAAGGTACGGAGAACGAGTGCGGCCCCTGATTGATGATGTGTCGTGGCATCCTTGCTCGAACTGTCGAAGATGAACTGCTGTTCTGCCTTCCTCCTCACGGTGTGAGCCCTTTCGTCTTTTCCTCTGTCCTGTTATGATGTCGAAACCTCCTCGATTGCTCTCTTGTATGCCCCTGGGCAGAACTTTTAGGGCTGCTGTTTGAGGAACGTCTTCCGAAGCCGCGACCTTCGGGTCAGATGCGCTGTCCGTAGGGAGGCGAAGAAAACCTCCAGAGTCGATGATGAAGCGGACACCGCCGAAAGTAGCGTCCATATTGCGGGACGATCTCGCATGGGTCGGGTGAAGTATTTCGCGGTGCGGCGCGAACTCGAAGGTCCCGCAGCGGGTCGAGTCTCTTGGCTCTGCTGGTGTCGGTGATTCGAGCAAGAACGTCGCGGACGTGACTGGTACTGCCGATGACCTGCCTTGTGCCAACAGGTTTCCCACAGACGGCGCCAATTGTCGAGGGTGCTCCTCGGCAATGCCCTCCGATAGGGGCTTAGGGTTGATGGAATCCTGCAAGCTGACACGAGACATCGGTTCACAGACAAGCGGGGAGAGCGATTTACCCGAGTTCGGGGCCCTCGATGAGGTAAAACCCTTACGTCCTGCCTATCTGTTCTTGATTATGATGATAATGGGTTACAATGGGGTGCCGAATAGTTCGGTTGAGATCTCATCGAGATGGCTAATCGCTAGAGAGACCTAGCTCTAAGCTTTTGTTGGCTAAAGTTGCTAAGATTGATTGATTCTCTCGACAGCCCCTCTCCTGGCCTTTATATAGGAGGCCAGGTCTCAAGAGGCTTAGTCGAGTACGACTAGGTTTACAGTAGATCTATCTCTAGACTTTCCTTGTTCGGTTTCTTCCGCATCTTGTACTCCAAGGTATCTCCCGTTGCATCGTCCTAGCGGCCCATCTCGTCACCGTGTGTCTTCATGGGCCTCCTACTAGGAAATATAGGGTAGGGCAACATTGGTTACCGTAGGGTAATGCCCACGTCAGCTGTTTTCGCCATTGTATCGTCTCCTAGAGCGAGGGGTGCGATCTCCTCCTCCTCCGTTTCCCGCGTTATTGGCCGCGTAGACTTGATGATGCGCCACTTTCCAGTTGGCCTCCTTCACAATGTTCTCGACACTGTCCTCACCCGACGAGTACCTGGCGCTGCAGATGAACGGAGTGTCGCTCGATCCCAGCCCGTGTCTGGTTTCGCAGTTCAAGCAGTAGTACGAGGTTATCTCTGATGATGTAGGATTGTTGGATCCAACTGACATCGAGGACGTCGATCGGGGAGTCGATGGTGGAGATGAGTTCGTTGAGTCTGTCAGGCCAACCGAAAGACCGATTGACGATGACGTGATTGATCCTGCGGCCGGTGAGTGCGATTTCCTTGCCGATCTGGGGACGAACGGCTCCAGCAGACGAAGGACTCCTTCCGTGTTGACGTTGCAGTGGACGCTCCCGAACGTCATATCCATGTTTCCTTGCAGACCCGAGAAAGTCGAGCGAGAAGAGTTGTTGTGCAGGGTGAACTCGTAGAAGCTGAATCGGATCGGACTCCCCAAGCTTGGTGA
Source organism: Lolium rigidum (assembly GCF_022539505.1). NCBI lineage: Eukaryota > Viridiplantae > Streptophyta > Magnoliopsida > Poales > Poaceae > Lolium > Lolium rigidum. Next base: position 155,282,076 of record NC_061509.1, read on the forward strand.
TGCTGACGGCGTTGACGAGGCTGCCGACGACATGGCTGGATCTGCCGATGACGGGTCTTGTGCCGACAGGTTTCCCACAGACGGCGCCAATTGTCAAGGGTACTCCTCGGCAATGCCCTCCGTTAGGGGCTTAGGGTAGATGGAATCCTGTAGGCTGACATGAGACATCGGTTATCAAACAAGCGGGGAAAGCGATTTACCCAGGTTCGGTGCCCTCGGTGAGGTAAAACCCTTACGTCCTGCTTGTCTGATTTTGATTATGAAAATATCGGGTTACAATGGGGTGCCGAAGGTTTTGGCTGTGATCTCGTCCAGAGGCTAAGTGCTATGAAACCCTAGCTCTAGACTTCTGGTGGCTAAAGTTGCTAAGATTGCGTATATCCCTCGGCAGCCCCTCTCCTGGCCCTTATATAGGGGGCCATGTCTCGAGAGATCTGTCCGGGTACGACTCGGTTACAATGGACCCTAGTTCTAGGCTTTGCTTGTATCCTTCGCTTCTTCGTCTTGTTCCTCAAGGAATCTTCTTCGGCACCAACGTAGCGGCCCGCCTTGCCATCGGGTGTCTTCATGGGCCTCCAGTTGAGCCGTACTGGATAGGGCAATAATAATTACCCGAAGTGTAATGCCCACGTCAGAGTACCCTGGGCCGCCCAACCGATAGGCGGTCCCAGCTCCATACGGAAAGTAGGAGAAAGCATCCACCAATACCGCCGCTCCCAGTCCTGCGACAAGCTTCGTCCAACTGCGTAATAAGACATTGGGTTAGTACTTTGTCTAGAAGACTACTATAGAAGAATAGTACAGATAGCAAATCATCACCTGCCGGTAGAGGTAGGCAAGTGCATCTGTTCCCCAACTCCACGGGTGCTCCAACACCGTAAGCGCCTTTAGCCAACACCAATGGGTCAACTTCCCACCACTATCAGGAAAGAGAGTCCTCGAAATCATATACCACAAGTACACTCGGGTATATGTCTTGATAGTGTCCTCGTTGGCCCCTTGCGGGCAAGTACCAAAGTGAGTCCTTATCAAAAGGAAAGGTGCGCCAGTGGGAGTTCTCTCCTTTGGATCTTCTGGCGCCGGAGGAGCCATGCCAATAAGGTTCTCCATCTGTCTGCGCCACCCATCAGAAGCTGTGTTCGTACACAGTGGCTCGCCCTGAATAGAAAGTCCAAGGATCATGGAAACATCCTGAAGAGTAGGGGTCATCTCGCCGGCCCTCAAGTGGAAGGTGTGCGTCTCCGGCCTCCACCGGTCGACAAGGGCGGTGAGTGCCGCGACGTTCATGTTCGGCCCCCCACGGCTTACAAGCGAGATGAACAGGAGAAGACCGGTAGGCTGGATGAACTCCGTGTACCTCTCGTCATACGCAATATCTATTGTGCCATGGTAACGAATCTTCAAAGGGTGAAGAACCCTTCTCCTCTCCGTCATATGAAAAGCCCGGTGTTCCGTGTCATACTCTTGATCTATGAGATACACCATCCTGCATGTTTACATAAAACACCATATTATGAGCCATCCTAACAAATATGAGCAACACATACATGAGAATATATCCAAATAAGCCATCACACATACATCACATACATACATATACATACATATCTAGGGATAAAACACCATATTATCAGCCATTCCTAACAAATATGAGTTATTCCATCACAAATACTAGGCATATATAACACATTTGAATGCATTTGCTAGGCAAATATTAGACATTTCAACACATACATATATAGGTTTTCAACACATACATGTAAAATTTCATATCTAGGTTTCAACAAATCTATGGTTCAAACACACATACATGAGGCTATGAATTTCAACACATACACTACAATATAGAGTCCACAAAAAAAAATCCATGTCTAGGGTTCATGTCCAAATCTAGCAAGATCTATGAAATTAGTGGATGAATGGAAAGGATTCGAAGGGGATTACCTTGAGGAATGGATGGGGAAGAGATTGGCCGGGCAGATCTGATGATTTGGTGGTGGATTTGGTGGGTGGGGGGGGAGAGAGGGGAGGAGGAGGAACCGCCGGCCGCCTTCTTCAACCGAAACAGAGAGGAGGAATGAGGATGGCTCGGGCTGGGGGCGGCGCTGGCGCCACACATAAGTGGATGTGTGGCGCCCTTCCGACCGGCGCAACACATCCCGCCACGTCAGATCGGCGCACACCTTAGCGCCGAGAACGCCACGTCGGCTGGGAGAGTGGCGCCGCACGCACGGACGCCACACAGTGAGGTGTGGCGCCAACATGAGGGGCACCACACAAAAGGGTTAGATGGGTGAAATAGTTTAGCCGGAGGGTCAGTCTGTGCTACAGTTGCAGCAAAGGGTTATTTTGTACATTCAGCAAGGGAGAAACAATCTGGGCGTGTTTGTAATGACTTATTGACAAGTGAGGTCAAGTTTCATTTCAGTTCAGCTCAATATATATATTTTTCATTTCAGTTAACCTTCGCTCCTACCAAAAATATTTATCATTCACACGTTGTACGCTACATGTTGCGGATGTTTGCATATGCCGCAAACTAAACGTCTACATTGATAGCAAACTGAACTCCAAAAGCTCTGAACCTGGACTACGAATTCTGAACTGCACACTCAAATGAACTGTAAACTGCTCTGAAATGCAACAATGAACAGACGCTATGAGAAGTGGAAACTGCTCTCCAAAATGTACAGGAGTAGACCGGCACCCTCAAAAAATAAAAATGGCAGGAGTCGAATGCTACTTTTTTTGGGTCTTGCAACTAGACAGTAGTCGGTTCAAATTAGTAGCAGCAATCAAACTAAAGCATCACATCTACATATGAATAGCAAGAGAAAATACAACATAAGCATTTCAGTAAGATGTAAAGTAACAAATTGCTACTTACCAATCAATCAACCAGATCTACCAGCAGCAAATTTATGGAGAAAGAATCACAGAAATTTGGTAGAACTAGATTGCGATGGTAAAACAAATAAACCTACATTTTTCCAAAAAAAAAAAGAGAGAATAGGACATGAAAAATAGCATTTTTTCGATACGACTCAAAGAGAGCCGGGTTTCACTATGAGAAATATAACGGGAGATAAGTCTTAAAGCAGATTATCCTAGCACTAGCTTGAAAAAATAAGAGAAAATGTCAGCCTAGTGTCAAGTGTCAACCCTTCATGATGAAAAGAAGCTCCATCTAAAATATTGAATGGGTAGTTAGCAATTACTTTTTGAAACCGAATACTAGTAGTTAGCAATTATTCAGACCATCAGAATTAAGGAGTACAGCATCATAGCGGTTGGTTCAGTGCAAGGATATATGGATAGAAAACGACCATGCGTCAACCGGGCAAGAATTTTGTCATCCATGGCGCCGAACGAGAGGATACTTATAACAGAGAGAGAGGTGCTCTTGGTCATGTGGCAGCTGGAGCTACTTCCCGAGGCCCAATTACTTTGTGATCATGACGAGTCGGAGCCTCGGGGCGGCTTGATTTTGGCCTCGTTTAGGAGACAGAGAAGGTGATGAACTGGTGATGTAGCTACGGAAGTGGACGATAAATTGTAGCTGGTCCTAGTCATCTTGTTGCGGATTTAAATTGACAGTGAAGCACCTAGTCATCTGCAGCCCAACTGTTCCAACGTGACAATGAACCACCCCATTTATGAACGGCGCGCTGTATCTCAACCACACGGCCGGCCGGCGCCGGTCCGGCGGCCCGTCCTCCACGCTATTTAACACAGTCCGCGTGGCGCGTCATGCCGCAAGTTAACCTCCACAACGTGCGCACTTGGTGAGCAGCTAGCTCCTCCGTCTGTCTGTCTCCATGGGAAGCATGCCGGAGAAGCCCCGCCATGGCTTCGGCAGCCTGGTGACCGGCCTGCAGGAGGTGTGCGAGAGCGGCATCACCAAGGACCTGGCGTGGCGGCGCTCGCAGCTCAAGGGGATCATCAGGCTCCTCACCGAGAAGGAGGAGGAGATGTTCGACGTGCTTCGCGATGACCTCGGCAAGCACCGTGCTGAATCCTACAGAGACGAGGTACGTACGTGCTTATTTCAGTTCGAGTCTCTCTAAAACTTGTTTTGTCTTGTGGCTTCATGAAGTTGTTCGTTTCGGTCGTCTTCAGATTGGGGCTCTCGTCAAGTCCGTCAACCACACGCTGAGAAACCTGGAGAGATGGGCGGCGCCCGAGAAGGCAAGCTCTCGCCACATTCCGTTTCTCTAAAATCTTTAGTCAGGCTGCTGATTTTCCCAAATAGGCGAATGACTTGCTGTTTTGGTAAAGTGCAGGTTCAAGCGCCGCTGGTTTCATTCCCGGCCACTGCGCTCGTGGTGCCCGAGCCGCTCGGCGTAGTGCTCGTATTCTCCTGCTGGAATTTGCCATTAGGTGAGACTAACTTTTTTGTTGTACACTATAAATGTTGATTCATACGGTACATATTTTGACAAATTGCGACATAGTAGTACTCCCTCCGGCGCAAATTAATTGATTTAGCCATATATTATGTATTCAGTACAAGTGTACTCCCTCCATACCGTTTTAATCGACGCGGAGCGGTGCATACCAATGTATGTTTCACGTGATGGCGTGATGGCGTGCGTCGGTTAAATAAGAACTGAGGTAGTATTTCTGAGCTGCCCTAATTAATTTTGCCCAGAAGAAGTGTGTCCTATGGATGTTAGTTATGAAATCCGAAGTTGTGGATTTGGTGTATTACATTACATCCAGCTACATGCATGTGTTTTTCTCTAGTCGGGGATGACCTACCTATGTCGAGTTATGGTACTACTACTACCTCAGTTCCGGTGAGCAAGCTTCTTAAATTTAGTTCAAAATCAAAACTTATAAAGTTTAACTAAATATAAACATCTACAAAAGGAATAAATATATTATCAAACTATACTTTACGGTGAATCTAGGAGTAGTATTGATTTGGTACCGTAAATGTTTGTGTTTTGATCTATAATATTGATTAGATTTAGATGATGTTGACTTTTAACTAAATTTATACTTGTCTTACTCATTGAAGCGAAAGGGGTATTGTGCCAAAACATGTTTTAATTTTTTTATCTATATAAGTTTTCATGCGTAAATCACATTAGCGACATAATCTTGGTTAAATGGATCGCATTTTCTAGATTTTCATTATTGTACATAAACATGTTGCATTAGTTAGTCTTCATAATAATATCCTAACAGACCATAACCGCTAGTTCTAAGAATTGCACATAAACATATCATATATGTTAGATCCTCACAACTATATCTAAAAATAACACAACTAGTAGACCTTCATAATGTGGTAAATCATCATGGTTGCACTTAGACAAATCAGTAAACAAATAATTATGAGTGCACATATTAGTTATTGGTTGGGTTATAAAGGACAAGTACATGTTGCCTTTGAAACTGATTAAATACATGTCGCGTGGTGTTGTATAACAAATGCAGCGAGCGGACGTGTATATTGTGGGTTACTTTTGTTAATCTTTGTCCTAATGACTCTATGCCTAACAACTGTATAAATGTGTTGCTGAGAAAAAAAAATGTCGTAGGAATTTTGTAGAAAAGAATTTTATGATTCTTCTTTATCCATTAAGGAACATAATCGTATACTAAGAAAGGTCAAATTTATACATGTTGGAATGTATTCGTGTCTAAAACCTTGTTATATTTTGCAATTATGGTGGTGGTGGTGGTGGTGGGGGGGGGGTCAACGAGTGGAACATACCTATATAATGTGAAAATAAATAACTGAGACTTCCAACACAGTAAATACGATGGTCTGGCATTTGCTAGCATCGTCATGCCAATTTCAATGTAAAACAAAAATACCGTCCACATAAACCAAGGAAGCGGCTGATGCAAACCATAGAAGTTTGGTTATGTGCATTGGAGTGGTATGGTGGCCTCTTTCTCAGTGCTACACTCGTACACACTCATCGGAGGCAACCAAACTAAAGCAACACACAATTAACAACGAGCAACATACCTAAGGCATCATACTTAAGAATAGGCCAAAGAAAAAGAATAGGCCACCTAATTTTAGGAATGCTAACATAAGGGGCTTCCCACTCTCCCTACATACTACATACATGAGAGGTGCACACCCTCTCAGGACTCAAAAGACAACTTACAGCCCGTCGCTAGCATCAGTTCATAATAATTACATCAGAGATCAAGCCATTGATACAACACTACAAAGTTCACCCTCATCCAGCTAAACGTAGATGCATTGAGGGACCAACTTTTTAGCAATGTCACCACCTCTCGCTTGCCCGACACGACAAGCTTTTTTTCTCCGGTGGTTCTTGGAATCACATCTTCTAGGCCCAGTGGTAATGTGGGCAGGTAGACAACTTTCGTGTCCTAATTAGCCTTAGGTACCTTGCCATACAATGTGACATTGCTCACTACAGCAGAATCAGGCTTTGCCATGAACAATTTGCACGGCAAAGGAGCATGTACACATGGCAAAGCCTTTGCCGTGCGAAGCCGCACGGAAAAAATCGCACGACAATGTCTACGACAGCAACGCTGTCATTGCCGTGCGCCGTGCCAAAACTGCACGGCAAAGGCTTTTTCGTGCGTCGATTTTCTTTGTTGTGCGCCAACAGCCTCTGCCGTGCGCCAGCGCTGGTTGGTGACAATATGAGAAGGGTGATCAGTGACAATGTGATATCAGTGATTAGTGAGGATGTCACAAGGTGATCGGTCATAAGGGCATCAAGGGTGATCAGTGACAATGTGAAGTTGTGCTTACCGTAGAAATGGCATTGCGATGCGCGTCTTTGCAAGCTAGGCATTGACATGGATGTGCAACATAACTTTATACAGAATCATAAACCGGTGGATGCCAATGAAGCCCAAAATCAATAACCCTTACCGGAAAATCTAAGCATCAACACATGTCAAGATCATTCCAAATCACTCAGAAGCACTTACGCAACATTGGATCTACACATACAAGATAAAAAACCCTAACTTCTAACCCCCTACCGACCAAATCTAAATCTAAGCAAATCAATGTTGGTTATAGCCTTATAGGTGTACTTGCAGAGTCTGGCGGTGAAGGAAGAAGTGACGTGGGGTGGAGCTATCTAAACAATGATATGCATATGTCATCATTGTTGATATAGGTCTACCACTCTTTCTTGACTATACTGACTGATAATCCAATATGTGAGTAACTTTTCAACAACGAGCAACATGATCAGCCATTTATGGATAGTCACTCGAGGAGTCCAGACATATCACCCATGTTGCAAGGAGTAAAATCCTATGTTGGCTGTCCACCCCCCCCCCCCACCCCCATGCATCACAAGAGAGTTAAAAGTGAGCTTCGTACCTAGTTGCACAACAGTGTTCAACAACTTCTTAATAAGCCGGTCCATATTGTAACATCATCTGACAGACTCAAGTCTAAGGATATAATGTAGAGAATGTATGTATAATCAACTGATGACATGATGGTAGAAGAAAACACAAGGCTCTCGTAATGATAGATCTATCAAACCCCATATTCTACAGCTCTGCACATTACTAGTATGATATATCAATACTCATCAACCATCGTATTTAGTGTAGACATTACAGTGCTCATATGTTTATCAACAAGAAATCACCTTATAAATCGTTACCATAAATATAATATTCCGAAATAAGTCAAGTACTTGTTGACTAAAATTCTAAAGCGGGCTTGCAATGGCCCAAGGGATACAATTTGTACAATTCTGACTGCTAAGGTTCATTATGTCTAACATTTCTTTGTAGTAAACCACACCATTCATAAAATCAGGCTTTACAACTACGCTACTAGTGTTCTTGGTCTAATTATGTATACAGTTTGTCAATGATATTACCAAAACTTAGTGTTTACAGTTGCACCCTTTCATACCCCTGTTGCACAATGACTTTTTTGAATTTGTCTCCTATTTCAGAAAAAAAAATTACATTGACCGGGTTGGCGGTGTGTTGCATTGTAGGTTTGGCTCTGGAGCCACTCTCCGGCGCCATAGCGGCTGGCAATGCTGTGGTTGTAAAGCCGTCTGAGTTCGCACCAGCCACCGCCGCATTCCTCGCTAGCAACCTACCAAAGTACCTGGATCCTAGGGCTGTCAAGGTTGTCTTGGGTGGACCAGAAGTTGGAGAGCAGCTAATGGAGCACAGATGGGACAAAGTCCTCTTCACAGGTGACTACAAGCCCTAAAAATCACCTCAACCCTGCACAAAGTTAATTACAGGCCACAGAACATCAATTTGTTGCTCTTGCGTGCATGTCTCTCTGATGTGGTCTTTTATTGGCGTGGTTCAGGAAGCGCCCGTACAGGGCGCATTATCTTGACGAAAGCAGCAAAGCACTTGACGCCAGTCGCGCTTGAACTGGGCTCGAAATGTCCGTGCATCATTGATCGGCTAGATAGCAAGAGAGACACCCAGGTATATTCCTTAGGGCATTTGACGATTTTCACTTTGCAACATTGTTCAGATTGCAGGACAGGCTGAATGTACCTCATGTGTTGGCTCTTGGCTGCACAGATTGCAGTGAATCGCATATTTGGAGGGAAATGGTCCCTTTGTGCCGGCCAAGCATGTCTTGCCATTGATTACATCCTGGTCGAGGAGGAATTTGCACCTGCTCTGGTTAGGTTCACTCTTATATCTATATCTACAGTATTGTGAATCACATGCCATATAGATTGCATATATCCTTAATTTCTTTCCTCTGAAGATTGAGGTACTGAAATCAACAGTCAAGAGGTTCACCGCTACACCAGATTGCATGGCCCGGATCCTGAACGAAAAGCACTTTAAGAGGCTAAGCAACTATATGAAGGATCGTAAGGTGGCTGCTTCTGTGGTGCACGGTGGTTCAGTGAACCCGAAAACCTTGTAAGTTCTGAAAACTGTTTTGGCTCCAGGCTGCTGTACATGCTTCCTGTGGCTGGGAACTGAATTGTGCTGATTGTGCACCGGTACAGGACAATTGAACCCACCATACTGCTAAACCCTCCGCTCGATTCTGACATCATGACCGAGGAGATATTTGGTCCGATTCTGCCGATCATCACGGTACGCGCCGGTGAAACGATCATCAACATTTCTTTGTTAAAAGGATTCTACTGCTGAACTTAAGTTGTATGTGTGGGCTTTCAGGTAAAGAAGATCGAAGATAGCATGAAGTTTGTCAGATCTAAGCCGAAACCGCTGGCGATCTACGCTTTCACTAGAAACGAGAAGCTGAAGAGCCGGATTATAAACGAGACGTCGTCCGGGAGTGTCACGTTCAACGACGCTGTTGTGCAGGTATGTGGTTCTGTGTTGCAAAACACGCTGAGGTTTTCTCATCTTCCTCACCTAGTTATTATACTAACATGTTGTGCTGGTACAGTACGTTGTGGAAGGTCTCCCGTTTGGCGGCGTCGGGCAGAGCGGATCAGGACAGTACCACGGAAAGTACAGCTTCGAGCTGTTCAGCAACAAGAAGGCGGTGTTCAAAAGAAGCTTCCTGATCGAGTTTATGTTCAGATATCCGCCGTGGGATAACGGCAAGATAGGGATGCTGAGGCACGTCTTCAACACGAACTACGTGCTCCTTCTTCTCGGCCTGATCGGCCTGAGGAGATGACCAGAGAAACAACCTGGCGAACAAGACCGTAACCGGCCGAGCTGAAGAGCTGAAGCCACGCCGTCGTATGCACCAAAGCGTTTAGACTGCATACATCATAGTGTTATATACTATACTTGAATCAATTGCAAAGTTGTATCGTGTAATCTATAATGCTGTGTGCATCGTTTCGATGCCAGAGGCCAGGGCGGTCCTCCCATTTCGCAAAGTAATAATCGTGTAATCTATTTCTGTCGACGCCATGATTCGTCAGAGTTTGAGAAATTTACTAGCGTTGTCGGTTTATCTGGAACGATGAGAAAATACTTGGGATTAAGCTCTCCATAGGATTTGCTAAGTTTATGCGGACCTTAACCATGAAGATTACTCGGCGGTTTGGTGGTGGTGATGACATTTCTAATGTGTACATGAGATACTCTCTAAGAGTATGATAAACTGGATGAACTCTCTTGTTTTGTCTAGAGGGTGTCTCATGGTATTCGATATGTTCCTAATTTCTTTTTTTAGGTATTGTGTGGAGGCTTTTTTTTGGTGTATGCTCTTTATCTTTTCTTTATTGAATAAATTAATCAAGAAAGCTGCATGCATCTTTTCGATCATTCTCCATTCAATTTTTTTTTAAATAATAAGTAAACCTCCCTGCCCACGGGCAATGCATTGAACTTATTTAATAATCTAATGTGGAATGAATACTATCTTTGTCCATAAAAGAATATCGTAAGTTTATCTAAGTTTGAATGTATCTAAAAACTCTTTACTATTGAGTGTAGATACATACGAATTTAGAAAATCCTCAGGAGTATAAAAGTTAGTTAGCTAAAATGCGAAATAGGCGTGGAGGAAGCTGAACTATCACATTCCACCGACTTACCAATGCAGCTTAAATCATGTTTAACTATGGAATTCTTATTTGGTATGGGCAAATAAACAATTTCGGACAAGATCCAGGCATGGCCACTTCAACATTCCACACTATCTCCACAACTTTATTTCAAGACAAAAGAATGAGCAATAATGCAGCATGCTATAAGTAGTTCGTTAAACTAACCAATATATGAGACTAATTAACAACACAACTGATGGATAGCTCCCAAATCCCCATGTGGCATGAGCAGGGGCAACCGTATAGAAATGAAAGTTTCAGAGCACACCAGCCTGGCCCTCGTGTAAGCAAGCAAGAACAGTTAATCTAAACGCTACTGCCAAGCATAATGCCTTCTCCTAAATCACGTTACGAGCATTTTTTTTCCGCGCTAATTCAACATTGACGAACAGCGAGAAGGAAGACTTTTGTGTGCGAAGCGATCTGGTTTGCATGTGATTGTGATCGAGGAAAATGCTAAAATTCACCAGCTTTGCCGTTCAGAAACCCAGTTGCTTTAGCGGCGGCAGCCCCAGCAACCAAAGGTGCTGACGACGTACTGTGGGGGCTGGGTCGTTTGCGGCCGGTTCTTCAAATAGTTGCCAAGTTTCAGAGACCGTGGGTACGAGAAAAAGGAATGAGGAACGAGAATCGTGGTTGCCAAAAATTAGGGAACGGAAGAGAGTATACATCTCTGAAACTCTAAGGGCGTGTTTGGTAGGCTGTGAGGGCATTTTTTGCATGGGCTAGGACGTGGAACGGGCCGTTTGGTTGCCCGCATGCCGTCGCGTTCTTGCACGAACCGGATTTTAAAACACCCCGAAACAGGCCTAGAGGAACGCCCGAAATGGCAGTTTCTGTAGAGCCAGATCCGTTGTCGCGAGAAGGTTGCACGCGTGGGGAAGGGAGACGGAAACGCCGCATCCCTTCGAGAGCACGCGCCATAACTAGCCTCACCTCCCCCTCTCCTTCGTCTCACTCACGACCTCACTCTCACCCCCCTCCCCAAACTGTCACATCACCAGGCGGTTCCCCTCCCGCCGACCAATCCACCGCACCGCCGCAAGAAGGAGCACCGGTACCGGAGGAGGGGACGACGGCGAGCAGCACTGTACCGCGACATCAGCCGCAACCTGCTCCGCAGTCTTCATCGGCATCTCGAGTTTGGCCGCGAACTCGAGCTCTTCCTCGATCGGAACAATGGCGGTAACGACTTCTTCATTTCACCTTCGCACTCGTTGTGCTAGAACAGGCCATGCTTGGGCATTTGCAACGACATGCAGATTAGATCTGCTAGAGTTTCCATTAGGATAGGGTTTGGATAGATGTTTGTAAGGTGTTCGTCGCCATTGCTTGTTGTTTTTGTCGAGTTCTTGGTGTTCACGGTCTCGATTTCTTAGATTTGTTACTGTAATCTCCAATCGCGGTAGATCCCGGGTTGGTGAAACTGTCAGATTTTACTGTGCATGCAAATGTTGGGGTTTAGCATGTTGTGATTGCTGCGAAAGATTAATCTGAGTCGCGCTAGTTTGTTCAAACACAATAGGAGTGGGAGGACTTGAAGAACAAAGTTGCTCTACTCAAGAATCTGCAGAGAACACAAGCACAAGTGATGAGGGCTAAGAAACATGAATAGGAGGCAGAAAGAAAGGCTTTGGAGACTGAGAAGAGAAAGCTAGAGTATGATATATACTATCTACTCCAAGTGAACTTTGCAATCAAGAATAAGCTCAAGAGGATCATGGTTATTTGTGATGAGTGATGAATGTGTTCTAGATGTACTATAGGAGATCCTGCGGATGGTTGAGCTAGGGAGAATTTGTAATGTACCCTAACTAAAATTCGTCATGTATCCTAAGTACCACTCGTAATGTACTCAATTTGAACTACTACTTGTGTTATTTTTTATTGAAGTAGGCCAATGATTATAATCTGGGATCATAGTATGAGGAGATGATTGATCAGAACCTATGGCATGACTGAACATGACCATACCATTGGTTCTGATCAAACATCTCCTCCATATGTCCTGATATTATGAGGTCTATGGTACCTTCCTTTGCATGTTTCTACTTCTTCTTCTGCATTGTCCAATGATTGAACAATGACACAATGGAAGGCAGGGTGTTGCCCTCAAACTTAGTCATGTGTGCTATATTACTTGCACACTAGACTTAGTTTGCGCATAGTCCCTTTGCCTGCCGTGTGATCCTATATATGAGACCTCTTTTTTTGCTTGTCTAGTGCATTAGTCAATGATTGAATAATGGCACAATGAAAGGCAAGGTGTTGCCTTCAAACTTAGTTGTGTGTGCCAGTTTTCCTGCACACTAGACTTAGTTTGGGGACAGTCCCTCTGCCTGCCATGTGACCAAATCTATGAGGCCTCTTTTGCGCTGGCCAATGATTCAACAAAGGAACAATGGAAGGCTAGGTGGTGGCATAAAACTTAGTCATGTGTGCCACAGTTGTTGCACACTACACTTAGTTTGTGGCCACTTCCTATGCCTGTCGTGTGAGCCAATGTATGAGGCCTTGTGTGCTTATTCACTTCTGCATTGGCATGTGATTCAACAAAGGCATAACGGAAGGCAAGGTGCTGCCCTCAAACTTAGTCGTGTGTGTGACATTATTTGCACCCTAGACTTAGTTTGAGGGCAGTCCCTTGAGCTGTCGTGTGAGCCAATGTATGAGGCCTCGCTAATGTTGTTAATGTCCGTTTTCATCTATACTTGTGAGCATGCACACCTCTAATGGCATGTGTTCTTATGGAAGACTGAGAAGCTCGAGCTTGGGTCACCTACTGAGACCACCGACGAGGGACCGTCGAAGAAGCGAAGGGTGGCTAACGTTGGCCACTTCCAGCACGAGGTAGGGCCGTACCAGTTCATGCGCATCGTCTTCAGACCAACCTTCAGTCGGCTCCTGATCCATCAAGATTTCATCAAGTGGTTCGAAGAAATCCCTTCCAACATCCTCGTCCACACCAACACTGGTTGCAACTGGAGGATGACTACGATGAGAGAAGGCGATGACGCATACATCGACCAGGGGTGGGTGGGCTTCGCCATCGCCCATCATCTCAAGGTAGGCCAGTTCCTCACCTTCAAGAAGGTGCCCTCCTTCGAGTGCAGTGTGGTCATCTTCGACCACACCTGCACTGAGGTGATCAGCATGTTCCTGTATCATGGCGATGCCACCAGGTGTGTCGTCTTCGAAAATCATGTCGGAAGCTTACCTGGTTGTGTGTCCCTGCTACCATGTCGTGTCTACTTGTTATTCATGTTGTGTCCTGAACTATGATCGTGTATGTTGTGTCCTAAACTATGATCGTGCCTGAAAAATGATGTGTCGTGAACTTGTGTCTTCTATGGTCAGTGCTAAGTTTGCTTGTGCTGGCATTATTGTGTTCTTGCTTTTGTTGTTGACCGCTGGTAACCTCACCACTGAAGGGAAAAGGTAACCAGAAGTAGATTTTGGGTTGCAACCAAACAACAGGGGCGCCGTTCTGGGCTGCTACTAGACCTGAAAGCCGACCTACCAAACGGGCAGAGCCCAAATCTCCACGGGGCCAAGAAAACTCTGCGCGGGCCACCAAACAACGTGGCTTTTCTGGCTCATGGCCCGTCTAGGACACGCAAGGGCCTTCTTCCCACTACACCGGTGGTGCAGGAAATAGCTGCAGGCTACCAAACGCGCCCTAAAAGGTACCGCTCGATAGGTGGGACATGACTCTGACGATTTGGAGACGACGAACCTGGAACGATACGATAAATCGGGACAAATGAGTGATACAATTGGAGGGAACCCAAGGTTTTCTTCCATAGATAGACCGCGGACGCACTGGGCGCAAGGTAAGTCTTGATCCCTCCATTGAATTAAAGCTTCCGTTCCATACCTGATTGCTCTTTTCGAGAAGCAAACCTAACATACGGGTCCTGAATCTGGGTACCGTATAGACTATTCGGGGACACATTTGGCCATCGAATCCCATCGTACTGCGGCTCGTTCCTGAATCTGCTTCTAGGTTGACAAATCCATATCGAGGGACGCCTACTGTTCCCTATATCCACATACTATGGTTCCTCAGAGCGCGGAGGCTGGGGCGGCGGCCCCATGCCACGTGGGTGGTGCTTGTGAGGGGAGGCTCCATCTGGGCAAAGCTCCAAGAGCTCGTGGCGGCCATCGCCAGCATAGTTTCTATCGCAGATCCATGTGGTCATGGTGTTCTTCAGGGGATGCCCTCGTGGCACCTGTCGTTAGGTAGGTGGGTGGCCGGTGCAGAATTCTCTCCCTCTTGTCATGCCCTTCCTGGAATAAAGGAGGTAGGGAGGCGGTGCTAGTGGTCTTCTTCTGTCGCCTATCTACTATTGTCGATCGCTCCCAATCAAACCCCTAGCGAGTTTCGGATTTATCCATTGATGGTCTTCACGGAGTGGCCAAGTGCTCTTGGACCTCTCAAGTCGAGGGGATCCGGTCGCACTACTAGGAAACAGGCTACCGCCAGTGGACCAAAATAGCTTACAACAGGCGCATCCGTGCGCGCCGGTGGTAACACGCCGGCGGTAACAACCTACCGTTGGCGCAGCAGACTGCTACGTCGACGGTAACATCATATATCGACGATGAACCCTTATGGTACGCTCATGATATAATTTTTCAGAAAACAAAAAAGGCCTCATGGGCCTGTGTGTACTTTTACAACAAGAACCCTAAGAAGAAAACAAAAAAGCAATCGAGTCCTCCACAGCTACGAGCTCGCCGCCCCTGGAGAACGCGGTTGATGTTGATGGCTCGTCGTCTAGACTTCGACCCTACCGTGGTCAGCGATGGAGTAGTGCTCGAGGAGGGCGGGTTTGGATGGCGATGGAGACGAGCTCGAGGAGGGCGGCCGGGGACTGAGACAAGCTTGAGAATGGCGGTCGAGGACGGAGACGAAGGACGAGCTCGAGGAGGGCAGACAGGGACGAAGATGAGCTCGAGGAGGGTGGCCAGAGAAGAACCTGCGGGTGGAGAAAAGGAGGAAGAGGAAGATGAAGAGGGAAAATGAGGAACCAAAAGTGGGAAAAAGGAGGAAGTGGGGGAAAAGGGGGAAGATGATCCGAGGAAAAGGAGGAAGGTGAGGTTACCGTCGAAAATTCCCGATTTTTTTAGCGAAATCTAATACATCCGAAAACTCTATTTTCCTTTTTTGATTTGAGGATTCTAAAATATCAGTAAACGGCCATATGTTATTGAATTCGGATGTAACTTTTTTCTATAGATGTTTTTTTCATATTAAAAACTTTTTCATGACGTCGTATATAAAATCCAGAGCCAATTTACCAAAACATGGTGCATTTTTGTAAAATATGTCGAAATTCATGTTTGTTATTCTTTCCTAACAACAAGGTTACGTAACATAACTATATCTCAATGGATTTTAGAATTTGAAGCTTTCATCATTTTATTTTATTTTTTAAACTGAAAAGTCGACTAGGTGGGGCAAAATCTGCCACTATATACCGCTGATGTACCACTATATTGGTGCGTCGGTGGTATGTGTAGGCACCAGCTGTGCACCTGGGTGACCCTTACTGCCGGTGCTCAATAGTTACGCCGGCGGTAATAGGGTACCACCCGCGCACCAATTTAGTGGTACGCCGGTGGTAAATAGCGTTGGCGTACCACTTATTTTGTGCGTCAGCGGTAACCCTTGGCCCCTAGGATATTCCGTAGTAGTATCGAGCGCACCCACAAACATCGGCCCATGGGTTTTTATATGTGCATGTTGCGAAGTTCCGCTTTTAGTCGAGACCATGGGACATGTCAAATTTGCGATTTCCATGATGTTGGTGGAAGCGGGGAGTGTCAAGGAGGCTACGCTTTAAAGACTAGTTGGTAACAACGGAGGAGGCGTGGTCCTATGTGCGATAAAGGCATTCCATCATGGGATGATGTCCAGGCTTGGCTGTGAGACTTTTTTTGTCCAAACCGCACATGTGGTGTCTGTACTCTATAAGCCTGGTGATTGGTGATTTGCAACAACGGTCTTAGCAAGTGGGGGTGGTAGCACTCGAGAACTATAACTTTTGTTGTGTGTAAGAAATATAACCTAGAGGTAATCATAGAGATGATTATATTTCGTTGTATCCATGAGTTATTCTAATGTTCCTTAGATATCCATATCAGGAAACTTGTATTGGTTGGCAATTACGTGATTTTTTGTGAAACTCTTTACTTGAATGGTTTTCTTATGTTGTCCCTAGTCGGAGTTCATGTGAGGACACATGTTAATATTAGACTAGCATATTGATTGGTTGATGATATGTTTTCAAGTAATGGACATGAAGATGTCAAACCGGTGATGTGGACACATGTTATGAACATGGGTTGGACTGACCCAACCCGAGACATAGCAATTATGCGTGTGGTTCTCTCTCTACATAATGTGTACGCTTTGTCCTTAGATTTGAGATTGTTTCATGTACTTGAGATGTGAATCGACCTACTTAGGGGTTATCAAACGCTACACCGTGACATGGTAGTTATAAAGGTAGCTTTCGGGTTTTTCATGAAGCATGCTTCGAGGCATGGTCAATCAAGATGGGATTTGCCTCTCTCTTCATGATATAGATATCTCTGGGGCCCTCGAGTGATCGGATCCAGAAATGCATGGCAGTCCTACATAAAGTTAAGAGTTAACCTGGTAAGGGATTCCGAATCACAAGATCGAGAAAGAGTGGTTAGCTTGGAGCTAACTAAATATCGTGAGGCAAAGAGAAAGGCATGTACATAACAATGTGACGGTTCGTCTGATATGATCTTTACGCACGTTTAGGAGTTGTGACGTCTTGCTAGAGGTTGCTACCAACTATTGTCCGAGTAGAGGTATTCGTGTCATGTCTATTCACATGTGAATCTTTTTTTGAGAGTTAAACAGTGGGGAAATCCCCACTGCAATTTTTATTATTTAATATAGTAAAAGTAACTGTACAAATCATAGCAATTATACCAGTAGTATAAGGCAGAAAAGAAACATAAACAAAAGAAGTCTAAAAGCTACACTAGATTTTGAATCCAATCATCGAAAGCTTATGCAAACTTTTTCTTTATTTTGTACTAAATCATTCTAATATCATTCTTGAAAATGGCCTTCCATCTTTGAAAGGTGGGTAGTTGATTCTTGAAGATTTGTTATTTCTGACAATCCATAGCCCCCAAGCAGCTGCAATAATAATTTCCATAGCAAAAGGAACATTTATTTTATTCCTGACATCATAGAAGGCATCCATGACAGACAAATGCAATGCTCTTTGAGGGAAAATATAATCCCAGCATTTCATAGCAAATGGGCACTCCCAGAATAGATGAATCGATGTTTCTTCCTGGCTGGACTGTAATGTGGCGCATGTGTATGATGGCAGATTAAAATTCTTCCTAGCCAAAAGATTTCTTGTGTTTAGACGATCCAATAAAACCATCCAGAAGAAGAACTTGTGTTTTGCTTGACATGCGGATTTCCAAATCCATGAGAAGATTTCGAGCATATGCCTCTGCCCAATCATGACATTATAAGCATTTTTTGTAGTGAATTGACTATTTCTCCATATATAACTCCAAGAATCCTTGTTCCCTGCCTGTGCAGTTATCATAGCATTGTAGCAAATATCTTCCAGTTTCTCAAACTTATGAAAAGCCTGCTGAGATAAAGGAAGGTGAAACATATCTTGTAGGAATTCCTGGGAGATAACTTCCCACACAAAATGATCTGTTATTTGTGCAAAGGTAACCAGATGAGGAAACTTGAGGTACAAACATGTATCTTCCCAAATACCAGTCCAAAATAGAGCAGATATTCCATTTCCCAAATTGTATCTAGCCATGGCCTTATAGGTATCTAGCAATTTAAGATGAGACTTCCACCAAAAGGATCCTTCCATTTGCCCAGGCAGTCTTCCATAGCTATAGTATGTGCCCCTGATCAAGTGCACCCATGGAATATCAAACTCATTGTGGAATTTGTGCAGATTTTTTTAGGAGAAGAGCTTTGTTTTGAGTTTCCAGATTCTAAACTCCAAGTCCTCCTTGGTTTTTTGGTCTGCATATTTTATTCCATGCCACCAGAGCTTTTCCTTGTGCTTGCACATCATTATCATTTTTCCTCCAAAGGTAGTGTCTCATGTATTTGACTACTTGGTCTTTTATAGTAATTGGGATGTCTAAGAAACACATATAGAACATGGGTAGAGAAGAAAGTACTGATTTGACCATTTCCAATTTCCCATCATAATTGAGGAATTCTGCAATGCCACAAAGCCTTCTTTGAACCTTTTTTACCGTTGGTATAAAATACTCAAGAGATGGTTTAGTGATTCCCAATGGAAATCCAAGATAGGTGAAAGGTAGGCTCTCTTTTTTACAATTTATAGTAGCTGCAAAGTGAGAAAGCCTTGTGTCATCCATATTGATGGGGATCATATTTGATTTGTGATAGTTAACTACCAACCCAGTGGACTCAACAAATTAGTGGAGTAAAGCTTTGAGAAAAATGAGTTGATTAGCATGTGCTTTCATCACCACTAAAGTGTCATCAACATATTGAATAACAGGGAAGTCAGGACATGCAAGACATGGAATGGGCCTTGTAAGTTGTCCTTGGTTGATTGCCTTGTTCATGATGGCTTGAAGGAAATTTGCAGCTAACACAAACAACATAGGGGAAAGAGGATCCCCTTGTCTGACACCTCTTTTGCAATAAAACTTCTTTCCTATTACCCCATTTAGCATTACAGCAGAAGTTTCAGAAGATAGAATATCTTTAATCCAACTTATCCATTTCGACCCAAAACCTCTTGTTTGTAAAATTTGAAGGATGGTTGCATGCTATATTTTATCAAAAGCTTTTCAAAGTCGATCTAGCTTTAGTACCAATATTTCCTCCTTAGATTTATGGCACTGATATACTCAAAAGCCCACCCAAGGCAATCTTGAATTGATCTGTTTTTAAGGAAACCATATTGACTTTTATGAATCAGGTCAAGAATAATATGCTAGAGTATGTTTGCTAACAGCTTCGTAACGATCTTGAGGATACTATTCAGCAGAGAGATAGGTCTGAAATCTCCTGGATTTAAGGGAGAATCAATCTTTTGTATTAGAGTAATATAGGAGGAATTTATGCTCTCAAGTAAGATGTTTCCACTGTGAACCTATAGGGTTGCATACTTAAGCGGCTAGAAGCCTAATTCGGATTAGATTCGCATTAGACCAGACATAGGGTACTAATGGCCCTCAAGTGTTGAGGCCCATAAGGGATGCCTCTATAAGAGAGGGTGGGGCGAGATGATTAGGGTAGAACCATTCGGCCCATCAGCCACTCCTCTCACGCCTTAGCTGCATGTGCGGACCTAGCAGTCTGGCGTACGACGCTTCCACTTTGTACGTGTGGATACCTTGGAGGTGATGCATCTGCAGCACTTGGACAAGCCACACAAGAGGGAGCTGCTCGTGGGACGATGATAAGGAGGACGTAGTATAACTACACTTTGCCAACGTGCTTCATCGAGTTCTGCAACTGTGCTTCTAGTGATGATCCCATGATTTATGACTACAACAATCCTCGTTCACACGTTTTTTTTTATTTTGCGATAGTGTAGCCTACCCGTATCCGTATATGGTGCTCCTCGTATTGGGTCATAATTACTAGGGTGAAAACTCATGGTCTCGTATTTATTGGTTGTATCTAGTAATAGCCTTGCTGAAGTCATTATTTTGGGAACTTGAATTTTCTTCAGAGTGAAAACATAAGATCGTTGATCGGGCATGTGCATTGTTTCTTTCTTGAAGATGTTGTTAAATGTAGATGGGCTGCAGCCCAGTAAGGCAGCCCATGTAGTCTACAATTCCTGAAATCTCAAGGCCCATCACGTTGACAGCTTGGGACAGCCTTGGGGGACAAAGTTTAGTCCCACATTGCTAGTTGGGAGAGAGTTGGAGTGGTATATAAGGGCTGCTGTTCTAGTCATTCCAAGTGAGTGAGAATAGAAGGAGCCCTCGCGCACTCCTCCTCCGCCCGCCCCGCCTCGCCTCGTCACGCACGCACGTCGCGTTTCGTGACTCGAGTTCGAGTTCGAGACACACTCAAGGAAGCCTAAATTTTTGCTTGGTGCACCAACTGTGTTGGGTACGTGTCGACCTGCATGTGCATGCTCGCCGCGTGTCCCTGGCTTCCTACGCGTGTCAACGCGGTCGGGTCGGCTTCCCAGGCTATACAAGGAGACCGATCAGATCTGGAGAACAGGACTCTTAGATCTCTCTCTTGCGAAGTTCCTTTTGTTGTGCTACTCTCTAGTCTTCCCCATCCCGGCGACTGCGTGCACAGCCGTCCGGGAGAGCAGGCCTCCGAAACCCCGTCCGTTGAGATCCTGCACCGGGAGACGGGCGATAAGGTTTTTGGGGAGCGTCTCGGCGCGGCCGCTTCGCTGCTTGTTCGTCTTCTTCATCGACGGTTCGGCTGCTTCATCGACAGATCCGACTACACCATGGGCGACATCAACAACTCCCATGGTGGTGGTGTTGCTGCTGCTGGTGCGACCTTCCCGGTCGCGATGTAAGTGCTTTCACTCTTCTACCCTGCACTGCTACTTGTTCCATGTTCAGATCTGATGCATGTGCTTAGTCTGATGTGCGTGGTTAAGTATGTATGTGCATCTGTAATCTTGCTTTCGGTAATTAAACTCACACGGAAATTGCCTAATAATCCAACAATCCAAAAACCTTATATGCATAGGCAATTTTCACCGTCTGGTTTTGCTGCTGCGCTCAAACCGAGCCCTTTTACGGGTTCTCATTTCAAGAGATGGCAGAATAAAACCCTCTTGTGGCTCACTTCTATGGGCGTGCACCGGGTTGCGGAAGGTACTCCCAGAGGTCCGCTTACTCCTGACGAGGATAAAGCGTTCGGGGATGCCACCGTAATCTTTGTGGGTGCCGTTCTAAGTGTGCTTGGAGACAAGTTGGTTGATGCTTATCTGCACATTCGAAATGGGAAGGAACTGTGGGATGCACTGGACGCTAAGTTTGGTGCTGCCGATGCCGGAGGTGAGTCGTATGCTATGGAGCAGTTCAATGACTACAGAATGGTTGAGAACCGATATGTGGTAGAACAGGCTCATGAGATACAGATCATGGCAAAGGAACTTGAGCTCCTCAAGTGTGTGCTACCGGACAAGTTTGTCGCGGGATGCATTGTCGCTAAGCTTCCCCCTTCGTGGAGGAACTTTGCCACTTCTCTCAAACATCAGAGGCATGAGTTTTCTGTTGAGAATATCATGGGCTCTCTGGATGTTGAGGAGAAGGCGAGGGCAAAAGACAAACACACTGGAGGAACCGAAGGACGTTCTGCTGCCAATATGGTACGAAAAAAATGCCCACAAGTCCAAGGGAAAGAACAAGGGAGTCTCCCGGACTACCAACTTCAAGAAGAAGGGGAAAACGGAGAAGAAAGATCCTTGCTGGGTGTGTGGCGAGACAGGGCCATTGGGCTAATCGTTGTCCACAACGCAAAGGAAAGAAATGCCGAGTCTGGACGGAACTCAAATTCGTCAGGCATGGTCATTGGCAACACAGAGGAAGGAACTATAGGGTATGGTAATATGTTGCCTACTGTTCTTTCGGTGTTTCAGCCCACGGAATGGTGGGTTGATACAGGTGCCAATGTTCATGTATGTGCTGACATCTCCATGTTTACCTCTTATCAGGCCCGAGGTTCCTCAGTAATGATGGGGAATGGGTTACATGCTACTGTTCGTGGTGTTGGCACGGTAGATCTGAAGTTTACTTCGGGAAAGATCGTGCAAGCGAAGAACGTGTTGCATGTCCCTTCTATCAAGAAGAATCTCGTTAGTGGCTCCCGTCTTATGAAAGATGGGTTTAAGTTGGTGTTTGAGTCGAATAAAGTTGTACTGTCTAAGTATGGAACTTTTGTTGGAAAGAGATATGAATGTGAGGGAATGTTTCGCTTCTCTCTAGAAGACTTCTGTGATAATGTTGTGAACCATGTAAGCACTAGTGTTAATGAAACTAATGTTTGGCATTCACGACTTTATCATGTTAATTTTGGTTGTATGACGCGGCTTCCTGATATGAGTTTAATTCCGAAATTCACCTTTGTCAAAGGCTCTAAGTGCCATGCTTGTGTGCAAGCAAAGCAGCCTCGCAAGCCTCACAAGCCTGCGAAGGAAAGAAATTTGGCACCACTAGAGCTCGTGCATTCAGATCTATGTGAGATGAATGGTGAGTTGACAAGAGGTGGAAAGAAATATTTCATGACTTTTATTGATGATTCCACTAGATACTGTTATGTGTATCTACTGAAAACTAAAGATGAGGCTCTTGATTTCTTTAAAATCTATAAGGCTGAAGTTGAGAATCAACTTGAAAGAAAGATGAAAAGGGTTCGACCCGATCGTGGTGGAGAGTACTTTTCTAATGAGTTCAATTTATTCTGTGCGGAACATGGTATAATCCATGAGAGGACGCCTCCCAATTCCCCACAATCCAATGGGATTGCGGAAAGGAAAAACCGTACTCTAACAGATTTTGTTAACGCCATGTTAGATGTTTCGGGTTTATCCAAGGAATGGTGGGGGAGGCTATATTGACTTCGTGTCATGTCCTAAACCGTGTTCCAACCAAGAATAAAGAGATTACCCCTTATGAGGAATGGGAAAAGAAAAGACCAATACTCTCCTACCTACGAACTTGGGGCTGTTTGGCAAAAGTGAATTTGCCAATCACCAAAAAGCGAAAGCTTGGACCAAAAACCGTGGATTGTGTCTTTCTTGGCTATGCTGCCCATAGCATTGCTTATAGATTTCTTGTGGTGAAATCTGGAGTGGACGACATGAATGTTGGCACCATCTTTGAATCAAGAGATGCTACATTCTTTGAGGACATATTTCCTATGAGAGATATGCATGGCATGTCTAGTTGGGAATCCGATCCAATACATGAAACTCCTATGGAGTCCGATGAGGAATCCGATGATAAGAGTTCAGATTCGATGAAGATGACAATGAAGCTCCCACAAGGAGTAAGAGACAAAGGACCGCAAAGTCTTTTGGTAATGATTTCATTGTGTATCTTGTGGATGATACTCCCACTACCATTTCGAAGCTCTCGCATCTCCCGATGCGGACTCATCGGAAGGAAGCGGTTCAAAGCGAGATGGATTCCATCTTGGATAATGGAACGTGGGAGTTAAGCGAGCGTCCTTATGGGTGCAAACTCCGTAGGATGTAAATGGGTATTTAAGAAGAAGCTTCGAGCTGATGGTACTATTGACAAGTACAAAGCTCGGCTTGTAGCCAAAGGCTATACCCAAAAGGAAGGCGAAGATTTCTTCGATACATACTCACCTGTGGCGAGATTGACCACCATTAGAGTACTACTGTCATTGGCTGCCTCACACGGTCTTCTCGTTCATCAGATGGACGTTAAGACGGCTTTCCTAAATGGAGAGTTGGACGAGGAAATTTACATGGAACAGCCTGATGGTTTTGTACTAGAAGGTCAAGAAAGAAAGGTGTGTAAATTAAAGAAATCTTTGTATGGTCTCAAACAAGCACCCAAACAATGGCATGAGAAGTTTGAAAGAACTTTGACATATGTGGGCTTTGTTGTCAATGAAGCCGACAAATGTGTGTACTACCGCCATGGTGGGGGTGAGGGAGTTGTCCTATGCTTGTATGTGGATGACATACTAATTTTTGGGACAAGCCTCAAAGTGATTGAGGAGGTCAAAACCTTCTTATCTCAGTGTTTCGAGATGAAAGATCTTGGAGAAGCTGATGTTATATTGAACATCAAGCTATTGAGAGATGAGAATAATGGGATTACACTTGTGCAATCTCATTATGTTGAGAAGGTGTTGAACAGATTTGGCTATGCTGATTGCAAATCTTCTCTCACACCTTATGATCCTAGTGTCTTGCTTCGAAAGAATGAAAAGGCAACTAAAGATCAATTAAGATACTCTCAAATCATTGGTTCACTCATGTATTTAGCTTGCGCTACGAGGCTCGATATCTCGTTTGCTGTGTGCAAACTTAGCCGGTTTGTGGCCACCCGGGAGATGATCATTGGCATGCTCTTGAGAGAGTGATGCGCTATCTAAAGGGAACCATGAGTTATGGAATTCATTATACCGGGTATCCAAGAGGACTTGAAGGGTATCGTGATTCCAATTGGATTTCTGATGCTAAAATGAAAGCCACAAGTGGATATGTTTTCACTTTTGGTGGTGGCGCTGTTTCCTGGAAGTCTTGCAAGTAGACCATCTTAACGAGGTCAACTATGGAAGCAGAACTCACATCATTAGATACAGCTACTGTCGAAGCCGAATGGCTTCGTGAGCTCTTGATGGACTTGCCTATGGTTGAAAAACCAATACCGGCCATCCTCATGAACTGTGATAATCAAACTGTGATTATCAAAGTGAAAAGTTCTAAGGATAATAGGAAAAGTTCCAAACATATCAAGAGGAGACTGAAGTCTGTCAGAAAACTGAAGAACTCCGGAGTGATAGCATTGGATTATGTCCAAAGTGCTAAAAATCTGGCAGATCCTTTCACAAAAGGACTATCAAGAAACATGATAGACCTTGCATCGATGGAGATGGGTTTGAGACCCACCTGAGTTGCCGAGGGGGTAACCCAACCTATGTGATCGGAAATTCCGTGAAGTAGGACCTGGGAAAACAAACCGGAGCAAGCCGAGTTGAGAGAAAATTTAATACTCCCACTCCGCTGCAGATGCAATTCTCTCATAGCTACTCGTAAGGCAGAGTTGACGAATGTCTTAATGTGTTCTGAGCGGCTCTTGATGAGCGAAGACGCCGTCCTACAGGGCGATCTTTTGAAGAACACACCTATATGAGTGACACTACTGGTCATAGTGTGGGAGATTTGGGTGAATCTCTAGCAAGCTCATGAAGGGCCGAGGAGTATGACTTATAAGCTCCACCCGAGGGGAAGGCTATGGTAGCCCAGTACCGTGCCGGCATTGAGCGAAACTTGCTGCACAAAGACTGACAATTCAAGGCATAGTCCATTGTTCAGTTGTAGTCAAGCGTAGCACCTTGCCTAAGTGGAAGTTCAACTTAACAGTCTCCACCGAAGTGCAGGTATATTAAACAGTGAATGGAACTAATGTGTCATCTGATGTGCATATGAGATCTGGTGGGGGATTGTTAAATGTAGATGGGCTGCAGCCCAGTAAGGTAGCCTATGTAGTCTACAATTCCTGAAATCTCAAGACCCATCACGTTGACAGCTTGGGACAGCCTTGGGGGACAAAGTTTAGTCCCACATTGCTAGTTGGGAGAGAGTTGGAGTGGTATATAAGGGCTGTTGTTCTAGTCATTCCAAGTGAGTGAGAATAGAAGGAGCCCTCGCGCACTCCTCCTCCGCCCGCCCCGCCTCGCCTCGCCTCGTCACGCAAGCACGTCGCGTTTCGTGACTCGAGTTCGAGTTCGAGACACACTCAAGGAAGCCTAAATTTTTGCTTGGTGCACCAACTGTGTTGGGTACGTGTCGACCTGCATGTGCATGCTTGCCGCGTGTCCCTGGCTTCCTACGCGTGTCAACGCGGTCGGGTCGGCTTCCCAGGCTATACAAGGAGACCGATCAGATCTGGAGAACAGGACTCTTAGATCTCTCTCTCGCGAAGTTCCTTTTGCTATGCTACTCTCTAGTCTTCCCCATCCCGACGACTGCGTGCACAACCGTCCGGGAGAGCAGGCCTCCGAAACCCCGTCCGTTGAGATCCTGCACCGGGAGACGGGCGATAAGGTTTTTGGGGAGCGTCTCGGCGCGACTGCTCGCTGCTGTTCGTCTTCTTCATCGACGGTTCGGCTGCTTCATCGACAGATCCGACTACACCATGGGCGACATCAACAACTCCCATGGTGGTGGTGTTGCTGCTGCTGGTGCGACCTTCCCGGTCGCGATGTACGTGCTTTCACTCTCCTACCCTGCACTGCTACTTGTTCAATGTTCAGATCTGATGCATGTGCACCATGGGCGACATCAACAACTCCCATGGTGGTGGTGTTGCTGCTGCTGGTGCGACCTTCCCGGTCGCGATGTACGTGCTTTCACTCTCCTACCCTGCACTGCTATTTGTTCCATGTTCAGATCTGATGAATGTGGTTAGTCTGATGTGCGTGGTTAAGTATGCTTGTGCATCTGTAATCTTGCTTTCGGTAATTAAACTCACACGGAAATTGCCTAATAATCCAACAGATGTTGCTTATGTTGAATCTCTTTTGTAGTCCGTATGCTGTTATTGGTGGTGGTTAGAGTGTTGCTACTGTGAGTGGTTGATTACCTTGACGAGTACTTTTTTCTCCTTTTATTTTTCTTTTTAGCTTTGTGCATCTTCAATGTCTTCATGCAGTTTGTTCGTGCCTAGACTGTGTGTAATTGGTATCTCCAAGATGTTAATATATTCTTTTTATAGAAACAAAATTGTTGTTGTTTATCATAAACGATGAGAAAATACTCGAGAGTAAACTGAAATAATACTAAGCCTCTGTTCGTGGTAGCTAAACTGTGGCACATTGAACTTATTTAATAATCTAGCGTGGAGCAAATAATTAAAAGTTTGTTAGCCGTACCTCAAAAAAAGTTTGTTAGCCAAAAAGTGAGAGTACTTGTGGAGCAAACGGAACTGTCACATTCCACCGACGCACGTACCAATGCCGCCTAAACCATGTTTAACTATGGAATTCTTTATTTGGTATGAGCATAAATAAACGATTTCAGACAAGATCGAGGCATGGCCACTTCAACATATATTCCACAGCATTTCAACACATCTCTTTCCTGACAAAAGAGTGAGCGAACATGCAGCATGCTATCAGCAGTTCGTTAAACTAACCAAATATGAGAGTACTTAACCACGCAACTGATGGATAGCTCCCAAACCCCCATGTGGCATGGACAGGTACGTGCAACCGTATAGAAAGTTGGGGTTTCAGACCACACCGGCCGGCCTTGTGTAAGCAAGCAAGCAAGAACGTACAGCTAATCTAAACGCTAGTGCCAAGCATAATGCCTCCTCCTAAATCACGTTCCGAGCATCTGCTTCTTCGCGCTGATTCAACACTGATCAACAGCGAGAAGGAAGACTTTTGTGCGCCACGCGATCTGGTTCACATGTGATTGTAATCGAGGAAAATGCTAAAATTCACCAGCTTTGCCGTTCCCAAACCCAGCTGCGCAGAGGTTCTTGTCTGGCTGACCTCGCAGAATGCACGGGATGTGGACTCTGTTGTACTCCGTAGTACTATACGGTTCATGTCCCTGTCGCAGTATACCCAACTGCCGCGCTGGAGTGTTCAGGACTCTTTCAGTTTCGACATGCCACAACGAAAATGCCTATTGTTAGTTGAGGTGTTCTTCTAGGAGGTCTGCTTGGAGTTATGAAATGCTGTTGTAACCTTATTCTGCCTAATTTATCACAGCAATTAAAGTCAACACAATTTCACAAACCATTCCACAAAAATAACGGAAAACAAACAGCAACACCGATCTTCCATCTCGCAAACAAACAAAACATATAAAGCCCACACGCCACTCTCAGGGGTGGCACCACCCTAGCCGCCGCCCCAGCCCCTCCTCACTCGTCTCCTCCGTTGCCGCTAGAGGACACATGGTCGACGGCGGCGGGCTGCTCTCCTCGCGTGGTGGCCTCTCCCACACGGGGAGCTCTTTGGTTGTGTCGGTGTGGCGACCCGGACGGTGCGGTGAAGGTTGGGAGCCGGGGCGGCGGCCACGGGAGATGGTGGTGGTCCACCCATGGCGGATGACAGCATGGGTCGCGTCTGCCAGCCGGGATGCGGTTCTAGGCGAGGGGCTCAGCGGTGTGGTCTTGTAGTAGTGGCATGTATGCGTGTCCCTGCATCGAGGGCGTGGTGGTGGCCTCCCCTTTGGCGTGCTCGAAATCGTGAGGCTGACAAATGCATGCTTCGGGTGGTGCGGGTCACCTTCTTCGTTGTCAGCCGATCCTACAGGTTGGTGGGGATTGGGGCACCCGGTCCTGAAGGAAGCCGGCTGCCGGCGTGAGGGCCGCTTGCCTGGACCTAATAATGGGGGTTTGGCCCTCATGCTCTTCTTTCTCCAAATGATGTTCTACTTGATGTTAGCCTCATCGATATGGCCACAAATGAGTTTTGTTCTTTCTCTCAGAGATCTCCGTTGATTGGCGAATGAGATCTGTCTCAGAGAAATCGATCTGATCGTGCGCACACATATTCTCAGCAAGTGCAGCTTTATGAGGGCATGGCATGAAACTTCGCTTTCTTGCCGGTGCCATGGCAGTATGGAACATGTCTAAGTTAAGTTTTTCATTGTATTGACATGGGTGGAGAAACTCATGGTGGATGTGATTGGGGGTCTTGAAGTTATGGTAGAACGGTGTATCGGATGTGATGAAGACTATGCTGCACATGCTCCTTTCTTATGGGTCGGGTGTTTGGTAATTTGCAGCGGCAGGCTCGGTTAGCGGGGTTGGCAACACAGGAGAACTGCATTTTTTGTGGTGCTACTTGAGTACCGAGTCACGATTTTCTGGATGAATATCCAAGATCTATCTTTATTGATTGTACCTTGCAATGGTCTTGCTAAAATCATTGTTTTATGGAAAATTTTTTCAAGGTGAAAACATAAGATTTTCGATTGGACGACACTTGTGCATTATTTCCTTTCTAAAGGCGTTACTTGGAGAATCTCATTGGTAGTTCAGGTATTATTTTGGTGGTGGTTCGACTGTTTTTGTTACGATTAATTCATTACGACGGTGGGTTCTTTTTTTTTCTCTTTTTTAATTTTATTTTATAAATATTTTAAGATATCTTGTGCGTGCAAAGGGTGGATGTAATTGATATTTTCGCAATTTTAATATATCATTTTTATCAAAAATAAAATAAAAAGCGGATTAGCTGAGAATTAGTTGCAGGAACCGTCACAATGCACTCGGAAGTTAATGCAGATCATTCTATCATTGTGTTCTGGCTTGCCTGGCCACCAGGGCAACTTAAGTATGAATTAGTTGCAGAATTAGTTGCAGGAACCAACGACTTAAGTATGAATGTGACCTAACTCTAACGTCTCTAGTACGTACTGGCTTGCCTGACCACCAGGGCGACTTTGTTAACTGTTACGCACGGCACATTTATTGGACCTTCCCCGAAGTGTTCTGGAAGACTCTGGGTAACCTGTGCTACAGTGCTAGTTAATTAAGTCGTGTTTAGGCTGTTAGTTAGGGTGTCAACAGCCTCAACTGACCCACGGCATTTTCCTGCGACTCGTTCCCGTGACTTGGTCATTCTCGTGCAGTCGTGCCTCGGTGGCTGCTGTCTTCCCTTTTCTAATCCATCCGTCGCACGAGAGCCGCGCGCACACTCGTGCTCCACATGCGGCCTGCACTGCTCTCATGTTTTTTTTTTTTTGAAACAAGGGCAAAAGCTTTGCCCATTCATTGATTAAGAAAGGAGTTTACAAAAAAAGTAAAAGTTTTAGACATAATACAAGTTTTACTCTCGCGGCATCAAATTACACAAATTTTTAGCACCCGCTAAAATCCAAAGCGTAGCTTCTTTTTTGATCCTCTCGAAGACGACTTGCGAAGGGGCGCGCTTGTTCTTGAAAACTCTATCATTTCTCTCATTCCAAATCTCCCAAATGATGAGCATGGCAAGAGACGCCATACCCTTGCGGTTTTGCCCCGTAGATATCATGGTCCACCACTCCGGGAAGGAGAGACCCGCCCAATTGTTGGCATGAGAAGCCGGAATGTCGAACCCTTCTTTGGCCTTGTCCCATAGACGCAAGGTGAAGCGGCAATGGACTAGAAGATGATCGACCGACTCCGTGCATTGGTTGCATAAAGGGCAAACCCCACAATTTGGCCACCCCCGTTTGGTCAAACGGTCGGCTGTCGAAATTCTATTTTGGAAAGCAAGCCAGGTGAAAAACTTAATCTTTGGAGGCGCCCACATCTTCCACATGGATTTGTATAGGCTTGAGAAGGTGGAACCTATAAATTGCAAGTCGTAGGCGGACTTCACCGAATAGTGCCCACTCTCGGTGAGTTTCCAAGAGATGTCGTCCTCAATGTTGTCATGGAGGTGAAAATTTTGTATGAGACCCCATAGCTCCACAAATTGGGAAAGATGCTCCAAAGAAAAGCCATCCCCCAAACCAACTTTGTGAACCCAAGCATTGTTTTGTAG
This sequence comes from Lolium rigidum, assembly GCF_022539505.1. NCBI lineage: Eukaryota > Viridiplantae > Streptophyta > Magnoliopsida > Poales > Poaceae > Lolium > Lolium rigidum. Next base: position 155,312,838 of record NC_061509.1, read on the forward strand.
AGCATGCGCCACCTTTCAATTCTTGCGCTTGGAAGAGGCATAGATAAGAGGTGCGATCTCAATTGGCTTTCTCCCATCAAGCCAAGGAGCATACGAAAAAGGAGTCTTCATCCCATTGCCCACCGTAATGGTCGTGGCGGCATAGAAAATGTCCATATCTTGCTCCGAACAAGGGTTGCCGGAGCCCACCCAAATCTTGTTGGGGTCTTTCCACTCCAACCAAGGCCATCTAAGACGAAGGGCCGTAGCGAACTTGTCCATATGAATGATTCCAAGGCCACCAAGTTTCTTAGGACGACAAACTATCTCCCAATTGACCTTGCATTTTGCCCCCGTGGTGTGGTCACTAGCCGACCAAAGGAAAGCTCTCTCAATCTTGTTGATAAATGCTATGGTAACCGCCGGTATGGAGAGTGGTGTCAAGAAGTATGTGGCTTGGGAGGCGATGATGGATTTGACCAAAGCGCTACGGCCGGCCGTAGTAATATATTTCCCATTCCAAGTGGGGAGCTTCCCGGCACATTTGTCCTCAAGGTGTTGTATGTCTTTCCTTCTTATGCCTCTAACCGTTAGAGGAAGCCCAAGATAGCGTAGTGGACAAGACTCTCTCTTAGACGGGATGTGAAGAAGGATGTCGTCGAGGTTATGGTTAGCACATCTTATTGACACGACGGAGCTTTTGTGGAAATTCGTGCAAAGGCCGGTGACCTCTCCGAAGTCATGAAGAATATGAGCGAGATTTTGGACATCCTCCTTCAAAGGCACAACAAAAATCGCCGCATCATCCGCATAAAGAGAGGTGCGGAGGATGGGGCCTCCCCCGTAGCTTGTGTAGGATACCAAGGCCCGTGGCCCTCTCCAAAATTTGTGCAAGAGTATCAATGGCGAGGACAAAAAGAAGCGGGGAAAGGGGGTCTCCTTGGCGTAGCCCCCGACCATGGCGAATGGGGCAACCGGCCACACCATTAAGAAGCACCCGCGACAAGGCGGTGTTTAGAAGTGCAACAATCCAGTTTCGGAAACGGGCTAGGAAGCCCCTCTTAACAAGAAGATCAAAAAGGTATCCCCAGCGTATAGAGTCGAAAGCCTTCCGGATATCAAGCTTGAAAAGAAGAGCCGGGGTCTTGTTCTTGTGAAATCTCGTAGCTAGATTTTTGACATAGAGAAAATTGTCATGAATACTTCTCTTCTTGATGAAAGCGCTTTGCGCGTTTGAAACAAGCTCATCCATGTGAGGCCCCAACCGGTTGGCAAGCAACTTCGCAACAATCTTGGCAATGGCATGAATCAAGCTAATAGGCCGGTAGTCGGATACCTCTTCGGCGCCATCCTTCTTTGGCAACAAGGCGATGTTCGCGGAATTTAACCAATGAAATTTTTCCACATGTAGGTTCCCAAAAAGTTGGACAACATTCAACACGTCGACTTTATCTGCTCTCGTGTTTGAAAACCTATACAAAAAACAGTGACCATGGCATTTTATAGATCAAGCTACATATAGCTTTTTATCTGCAAAAAAATGAAAGGCATATCAAAGTTTCAAAAATATCATAAAAAAACTTTGGTACAGATAATGATGAATTTTATAAACGTGCAAAATTTTAACTCAAAATGCATTATACTTTTTTAGTTAGTGCAAAATTAATAAAAGTGGAAATGTTAAGTTTGAACAATTCAAACTTTGAAACCTCTAAAAATTATCAGATTTATCATTTTTGTAGTTGGAAGAATGCAAGGTGTTTTGGGTTGAAATTTCGCGGTTGGAAGAATGCATCATTATCAACATCTAAATTTTCTTTAAGATTTTTTGAAACTCTTTTGAGGCTGAATTGTGGGTTTCCCCATTATGTATATTTCAATTTCCAAATAAAAGATTCGTACAAAAACAACAGTTGCTGGAGAGTAGCAAATATCAAAAGGCATTAAGCCCAAAAAAAGACAAGCCCTGTCTAAAATTCTCTACTCAGGCCGCTATGTCATAATAAGATTTTCTCTTGGCTTTTGAACTAGAAGGGAAATGTTACCCTTGAACTTTTTCTTGTATATGTAGAGAGTAGAGACTAGGTGGAATACCCTTAAAGATGAAATCATTCTAGGCGGTCCAAATTGACTAAGCAATTAGCATGCTAAGCTTCAGGAAGAAAGGCTACGAAATTGCTAGCTTAAGACGGTTGAGAATGCTTTAAATATCCTTTGGCAACTTGTAAGAGGGGAGTCCAAGAAAGGCACAAATATTGCCAACATAATGAGGTAAACACTGGAAGAACAAATGATTCATTGTATCCAGTTGAGTCTGACCACACATGACACATGAGTAATCATTTATGGAAAAATTCTTCCTTTAGAGCTTAGCCTGGTATTTACTAGATGATTATGCATTAGAACCCAAAATAAGACGTTATGTTTCCGCTGACAGCATACATCACATGTCCATTTCAGAGCAAGAGTATCCTCCATATTTCCCATGAGTGACTTATATACCTGAGGAACTTTAATAGCTAAAGTATTACCACATATCTTCCAACAATCAATACCATTGCCAGGCACAAGCTCCTCCAAGAGAGCCTGAAAAAGATTCAGCTGATCCATTGATTCATCGGAGGCATGCAGGTTAAACAATTCGGTGAGATCGGGTGCAGCAAGGGCTTGGGAAATGAACTCATTTTTAGCAAAAGAAAAGAGATGTGGCCAAGTCTCTTGCAGCGGAACATCTGCCCATTTTTCTTTCCATAACATGATGGAATTACCTTGGACGAAATAACAGTACCAAATGCTTGAAAGTGGGAAAGATTTTCAACCAGTCCCTTCGCCAAGAAGAAATTATCTAGGTCTAGCAGTTGTCAGAGAAATATGATAATATAAATCCCAAGCAAGTTTCACCCAGGGTAAATCAACATGATTGTAGAATTTATGTAGATGCTTCATCAGCATGGCAATCATTTTGTACCAAAAGTTTGAGCACTCAAAGTCCTCCTTGATCCTTTAGCTTGTAGACTAAATTCCATGCTGCTAGAGGGGGGATTTTGTTTTGCAAGTCCTTGTCTCTTCGCAAACAGTGTCTCTTATATATATTTTTCAACTTCTGCAAGAACCCACTGATAAGCATTTAGTGAACAAAGATAGAACATAGGCAAGGAATATATACAAAGTCAACCATCATGAATTTACTGCCATAGTTAAGATACATATTACAAGCTGGCAACCTTCTCTGAGCATATTGATCAATGGCATAAAAAAATCTTTCTTGGGTTTAGATGTGATTAAAGACATGGCCAAATAAATGCAAGGTAAGAATCTCAACTGACATCGTCACTAGTAGAAAAAGGGCTATTGCTCGCTTGTGGAATTTGACTACTAGTGGCGGGCCATCGCACGCGACTGCTAATGCACCATGCCATACTGGTCGTGTGCCCACCACACATGCGACACGTAGTCTAGATAACGATGGCGAGCTGGTGAGGCACGCTACTAGTAATACTCGTGGCGCGCTGTCCATGCACGCCAGTAACGCTATTATTGGCAGCGCAGCTTCAAGGACACATTGCTAGTTTTTATTATGGATTAAAAAAATATTCATCGTAGATAAAGTTTAGTATAGATACAATACAGCTCATATAGGATGCTACAATTTTGTGTAGATACAATGCTACATATAAGTAGCACATTTTTAATAACATATAACTAGCTAGCTAGTTATGTAGCTACATACTACACGTGGGGATCCGTCTTTGGCTTCGTGAGTGGGTAATGGACAATGACTCCGTCAGCATCTCTTGGATCGTGGTACTCATTATTAGACGAAGACAAGTGTGTGCGGTCTTTGTAGTAGAAGTAGATGTGGCTGAATACACCATCCATGTAGATGACAATTTGTCTGGGGATCCATCTTGTAGAACTCCGTAAGTTGTATCCAACGATGGCAATGGAAATAGGTTCGGTTTGCGTCATATTGGTGACTTGAACAATGAAGGTCCTCTCCGGTATGGGCAGTGAGTCCTGCTGAAGGGTCACTTCAAGTTGTCCCAATTGATTAATGTTTCTATGTATATGCTCCATGAAGTCACGCTTTACGCTACAGGGGATAGCCTATACACAATTATACGAAAGAAACAACAATTACATCAAAGATACAAGTGAACACAACTATATATGAACAACTTAGAGGCACAACAAATTGAACTAAAACATACCATCATGGTTTCAAGGTCACCTGTTAACTTCATATCCTCACATCTAACTTGGCCACAATTTGCACACGAATCTATTTATTGCATGGTCAGTTATGTTAACCATTATATCAAATTCATACTTGTATTTAGAAGAAAGGTTTCCCCGGGATCAGACATAGTGGCACAACATTTAATCATCGGCATATACGTAAACCATATGTGTAATGGCTCGTATGAAAACACACCAGGGAATGGAGTGCCTACAAGACCAAATCAAATGCACAAGAAATAAGCATGGACATATGAAAAGGTTTTATAGGCACCTTCTCTCATTAAATGGTGCAAGAGTATAATCATTGGTTGTTGCAACAGAAAGAGAACCAAAATTAACATGATTATACTTACAGTGGACACATGAGTCGCTTGAACTATCCCGGGATCAAGGACGGCATGCCTCATACTTAAGTTGCAATCACACATAATGATGTAAAGAGATTTATTCCATCAGACCAAATAGTATGGATAATAATGAGTGTTTGTGCAATGCACAAGGTCTAAATAATTCGCTGCACAAAAGTTGTGACACATTTTAATCACCGGCATCATATAGCCAATGAAAATAAGGAATCACATTTAAATGAACAAAATAAAATGAACTAATATATAAAGACACACCAAGTAAAGCGAGAGGAACAAGAATAAATAAAATGGACAAGCAAAGTGCATGGACATATGAGAAGGTATTACAGACACCATTTTCCATTAGATGGTGAGAGTAGAATCATCAGCTATTGCAATGAAGCAAATCCAAAAAAAAAAATTTAGGTACGAGTGGCGCCCAAACATTTTAATCATTGTCAAGTGCATTTCAAAAAGTGAAGTATTCATAGATAAAAGCCTCATATAAGACACATGAGGAAAAAAGAGTACATGCATGACCAAATCAAATGCACAAGCAATGTGCATGGGCATATGACATGGACTTATGGGCATCTTTTCTCATTAGATCTGGCAAAGTATAATCATCAGCCATTGCAACGAAAAATAACCAAAAATGAATATCATGAACATGGAGCATAATTACATATTAGACACAAAAATCCAAAGGATGATGCTAGTGAGAAAAGTAGGATGCACAAGATTTGTATGTGTGCATATCACAAGGCTCACTAGCACCATCCAGAGATCACATGTAGTGTTGCAATAATTTAAATCATCGACCGTTGCAACAAAAAAGAAGCAAGATGAACATCAAGCAGGGCCAACTCAGGAAGGACATGCCTCATATAATAACACACGACGAAATAAGTCTACCAATAAGACCAAATCAAATGTGTGGGAAATATGCAGGCCATATGAAAAGGTTTTATGGGCAGCCTTTTCCATTATAGTATAATCATTGGTAGAGATGCAGCCTCATACTTAAATTGGGGTCAAACAAGATTTGTATTTGTGCATATATCAAGCCTTGCTTGAACTATCCGGGGATCACCTGTAGTACCCAAAAATGTAATCATCATCATTTATAATAATAGTAGAACAATAACATTTGGCTTTTCTACTTGGCGATGCATTATGTGGATATCCACAAGTATAGGGGATCGCTGAAATCTTCGATGGGAAGTATTACCCATATTTATCATTTGACTCAAGGGAAACACAAGAATACCAATAAGAATTTAGGAATTGAGACACCACTCTCAGCCAAACATGTATATCAATAAACTCACGAAGTAAGTGGTGATTTTATAGCAGTTGATTCAAAGCAGTAAAAGCAAAAAGTAAATAAAAGCAACATATTTCCGGTTTTCACCAGAAGTAGTAGTATGAAATTTGCAATGGCTAAAAACGTAGGCATGATGCAGCAATGGGGTAATGTATGGATTATATTGATCATATAATGTAATCCAACTAACATAGCATTCATCTCTAATTCAGTTGTGTGTAGGTGTGTGATCCAAATATTTTCATGTGAACTCACTAAGAGAATTTGCATAACATCTTTTGTCCTTCATGTCCATTTTACCGGGGCCAACTTGGAACTACAAGCAATTAAGATCTACCCTTTCAAATAGACCGGAACAAAGCATTAAGATTCATGAATACACATAATCCTCGAACTATCAGATATTCCCCTTGTTTATCCCCGTCTGTCACCTTAGAGATTTGCAGGGTCAACATAATAACAAGTAATACACCTTGCAAAATAGATACCAACCTCATATATATGATAAAGCAATATAGGTTCAGTACTGAAATCATGTCACTCGGGCCCTAGTAACAAGCATTAAACATAGCAAACGTGTACTAACGCTCATACATGAATATCTTCAAGATGAATACCTCAAATCTCGATACATATGGATGATTACATGATCAATCTCATCCAAAACCCGTCCACCTCTTAAGCCTACAGAGAACTACTCACTCATGGTGATGGAGAGTGAGTCCATGATGGCTAGTGATGGTGTCGGTGGCGGTGATGATGAAGAAGCCCTCGAAATCCCTCTCTCTAGGGTGGAGAGCAGGATCAATCTAACCCTCGAAACGAAGATCCTGGTCTCGTCGCGGCTCTGTTTCGCGAAACGTCATGTCCTTCCAGGGGTAGGTTTTTAGGATATATAAGGAACCACGCGAAGAGGAAGGCGAGATGGCGGCCGAGGGTCAAATAGGCCTGGGTGGCGCGCCCAAAGAAGGTGGGCGCGCAACCTGGCCTCATTTGGGCATTGTGGCTCCCCTCTCGTGATCCAACGCTCCAGGTCCTTCCTTTTAATGAAAAGCTTTCCTGATATTTTTCCCGAGTTTATTTCCTGTGAAAACTTGACAAAAAGGAGACTTTGCTAAAAACAACATCATATTCAGCAGTTTTCATCCAAGTATGGTGAGATTCCGGAGCAAATCATTGAGAAAAGTGCTTGGAAAAGTAGATACATTTGATATGTATCATATGCCAGAAAAACCTATCGACATATCGGTGACTTACAACCGAGGTTGGCACTGGGGTAGGGTGATGGGGGCCCACTACAATCATCGTTGGGGCACGCCGCTCGGGGTTGATTGTCACTGCGTTAGTATAGCGACAAAGAAGGGCCGCTCGGGGCCAGTCGTTGTTGGAGTATATGGAGATGGAGAAGGGTGATACGTCTCCAACGTATCGATAATTTCTTATGTTCCATGCCACATTATTGATGATATCTACATGTTTTATGCACACTTTATGTCATATTCGTGCATTTTCTGGAACTAACCTATTAACAAGATGCCGAAGAGCCGATTCGTTGTTTTCTGCTGTTTTTGGTTTCGAAATCCTAGTAACGAAATATTCTCGGAATTGGACGAAATCAAAACCCAGGGTCCTATTTTGCCACGAAGCTTCTAGAAGACCGAAGAGGAGTCGAAGTGGGGCCACGAGGGGCCGCCACCATAGGGCGGCGCGGCCCAGGTGTTGGCCGCGCCGACCTGTGGTGTGGGGCCCTCGTGTGGCCCCCCACGTTGCCCTTCCGCCTACTTATAGCCTCCGTCGCGAAACCCCTGATGCGAAGAACCACGATACGGAAAACCTTGCGAGACGCCGCCACCGCCAATCCCATCTCGGGGGATTCGGAGATCTCCTCCGGCACCCTGCCGGAGAGGGGATTCATCTCCCGGAGGACTCTTCACCGCCATGGTCGCCTCCGGAGTGATGAGTGAGTAGTTCACCCCTGGACTATGGGTCCATAGCAGTAGCTAGATGGTTGTCTTCTACTCATTGTGCTTCATTGTTGGATCTTGTGAGCTGCCTAACATGATCAAGATCATCTATCTGTAATGCTCTATGTTGTGTTTGTCGGGATCCGATGGATAGAGAATACCATGTTATGTTAATTATCAAGTTATTACCTATGTGTTGTTTATGATCTTGCATGCTCTCCGTTATTAGTAGAGGCTCGGCCAAGTTGATGCTAGTAACTCCAAGAGGGAGTATTTATGCTCGATAGTGGGTTCATGTCTCCGTGAATCGGGGGAGTGACAGAAACCCCTAAGGTTATGGATGTGCTTGTTGCCACTAGGGATAAAACATTGATGCTATGTCCGAGGATGTAGTTATTGATTACATTACGCGCAATACTTAATGCAATTGTCCGTTGTTAGCAACTTAATACTCGGAGGGGTTCGGATGATAACCTCGAAGGTGGACTTTTTAGGCATAGATGCGGTTGGATGGCGGTCTATGTACTTTGTCGTAATGCCCAATTAAATCTCACTTGTACTTATCATGACATGTATGTGCATTGTTATGCCCTCTCTATTTGTCAATTGCCCGACTGTAATTTGTTCACCCAACATGCTTTTATCTTATGGGAGAGACACCTCTAGTGAACTGTGGACTCCGGTCCATTCTTTTATACTGAAATACAAATCTACTTGCAATACTTGTTTTTACTTGTTTTCTCTGCAAACAATCATCTTCCACACAATACGGTTAATCCTTTGTTACAGCAAGCCGGTGAGATTGACAACCTCATCTGTTTCGTTGGGGCAAAGTACTTTGGTTGTGTTGTGCGGGTTCCACGTTGGCGCCAGAATCTCTGGTGTTGCGCCGCACTAAATCCCGCCGCCATCAACCTTCAACGTGCTTCTTGGCTCCTCCTGGTTCGATAAACCTTGGTTTCTTTCTGAGGGAAAACTTGCTGCTGTGCGCATCGTACCTTCCTCTTGGGGTTCCCAACGAACGTGTTAGTTACACGCCATCAAGCATATTTTCTGGCGCCGTTGCCGGGGAGATCAAGACACGCTGCAAGGGGAGTCTCCACTTCCCAACCTCTTTACTTTGTTTTTGTCTTGCTTTATTTTATTTACTATCTTGTTTGCTATATTAAAAACACAAAAAATTAGTTACTTGCATTTACTTTACTTGATTCATCATGTTTCCTTTTAATTTTACCACAAAAGACATACCAGTAGGACGCGGGTCTATAATTGGGAGAAACAATATAGAAGAATTTTTCAGTCATGTTAGTACCGTTGAAAATTTTGAAGATAGACACTTGGTAGAACTTGCTCCTACTTATGAAATTGCTGCTGCTGCTTTAGTTCGCATGTTGGAAACTAAATTTGTTAATCTCAATCCTATAATCCAACACATGTTTCTTAGAGCATCCCCACTCGTTTGGGCTCCCCACGCCCAAATCCGGCGAAATTTAGCGCCGGATGGATGTAGTTTTTGGCCTGGGGAGGCCCATTTTTCCAGCCGCGAGCCCATGGACGCGCACCCACCGCGTGCATAGCGACGGCGCAGTCACCGGGAAGGGCAATCGTCGGAGTTCCCTCGCCGCATTGAACCGTCGCGAAGTGGACTGGAGAGCCGAAACGACTCGTCGGGAACGGTCGAAGTGGCCTCGATGCGAGAACCGCCGTAATGGAGCACGAACTCCGCGGAAGAGCAACCGGCGCTCTCTTTCGTCGAGAGACCTACATATACGGTTTCCGACGGCCGACGCCATTCATCTGTTCTCTCGTCACCATCCTCCGTCAACCATGAGCGATATCTCTTGGCCATCGGACACCGACAGCGAGGGGAAGCCGCCTGGATGGCGCCATTGGTGGGATCCAGCTGCATCGTCCAGCAGCGACGATTCCCCCCCGCCGGCCAGCGAGGACGAGTGGGACGACGAGGAGGAGGACGAAGAGGCCGTGGAGGCCGAGGAGCAGGCCGAGGAAGAGGCCGAGGAAGAGGAGGAGGAGCAGGAGCAGGAGGAGGAGCAGGAGGAGGAGGACGAAGAGGCTGATGAGGACGACGACGAGGAGGACTCAACTTCCTCCGACGAGGAGGTGACGAGCCGGAAGCGTCGCCGCGACGACGATGAGGCGGGGCCTTCTAAGAAGAAGAAGAAGTAGTTTAGTTTTAAAGTTTTTATATGTAATTTTTATGTTTATTCGAATTATATTCGAAATATATATATAATCTATCTATGTTGCACCACTTGAGAGTTCAAAGCTTTCGTTCGACGAGGGTATTGCCGTAGATCGGGAAGACGAGGGTTTTGCCGTAGATCGGGAAGACGAGGGTTTTGCCGTAGATCGGAGGCCATTGTCGCCGACAAGTTGGGGCCACGCGCGCTTTCGTTTCGTCCGGAGTCCCCGAGCGCTCCCGGGGGCCGGGGGTGCGTGGGATCGCCGGATGGATTTAGGCCCAAATCCGGACGAAAACGAGGAACCGGGGGCGCGACTGGGCCGAATTACGCCGTCCGGATGGAAAAAACGCTCGCCGGGGGCCTCGTCGGGGGGACGAGTGGAGATGCTCTTACACTCGGTGATATGGAAGAGGGGGAAAAGAAAGATTTTGTTTTAGAAACCCTTCTTAGAGAATTTGGTGGTCTAGCAAGAGAGGCTAGAAAGGTCTCTGCTAAATTTAATATGCTTGGTTCTCATACTAATTTTGTTGGTCTCCTTGAAAAAATGGACATGGATAGAATAAGGTACACTAATAATATTAATGATGGTGGGGAGATCAAAGCACCAATACCATGTAAACTCCTAGCTATGAATGATGCACTAGAAAATAACTATGCTTGGCTTGTTCCTGAAAATTTGTTCGATGAGAGTAGCAAGCCCAAGACTAATGAAAGGGGAGACGCTGAAACTTATGTATCCAATATACTATGCATGGTTGAGAAAACTCCAAACCCCGCTGTAGATGCACCACCCTTTGATAATACTTGATATACACTTTCTGCGCCTAGCTGAAAGGCGTTAAAAAAAGCGCTTATGGGAGACAACCCATGTTTTTACTACAGTACTTTGTTTTATATTTGAGTCTTGGAAGTTGTTTACTACTGTAGCAACCTCTCCTTATCTTAGTTTTATGTTTTGTTGTGCCAAGTAAAGTCTTTGATAGTAAAGTATATACTAGATTTGGATTACTGCGCAGAAACAGATTTCTTTGCTGTCACGAATCTGGGTCTAATTCTCTGTAGGTAACTCAGAAAATTAAGCCAATTTACGTGAGAGATCCTCAGATATGTACGCAACTTTCATTCAATTTGGACATTTTCATTTGAGCAAGTCTGGTGCCCTAATAAAATCCATCTTTACGGACTGTTCTGTTTTGACAGATTCTGCCTTTTATTTCGCATTGCCTCTTTTGCTATGTTGGATGAATTTCTTTGATCCATTAATGTCCAGTAGCTTTATGCAATGTCCAGAAGTGTTAAGAATGATTGTGTCACCTCTGAACATGTTAATTTTTATTGTGCACTAACCCTCTAATGAGTTGTTTTGAGTTTGGTGTGGAGGAAGTTTTCAAGGATCAAGAGAGGAGGATGATACAATATGATCAAGGAGAGTGAAAGCTCTAAGCTTGGGGATGCCCCGGTGGTTCACCCCTGCATATTCTAAGAAGACTCAAGCGTCTAAGCTTGGGGATGCCCAAGGCATCCCCTTCTTCATCGACAACATTATCGGGTTCCTCCCCTGAAACTATATTTTTATTCCGTCACATCTTATGCACTTTGCTTGGAGCGTCGGTTTGTTTTTGTTTTTGTTTTGTTTGAATAAAATGGATCCTAGCATTCACTTTGTGGGAGAGAGACACGCTCCATTGTAGCATATGGACAAGTATGTCCTTAGGCTCTACTCATAGTATTCATGGCGAAGTTTCTTCTTCGTTAAATTGTTATATGGTTGGAATTGGAAAATACTACATGTAGTAATTCTAAAATGTCTTGGATAATTTGATGCTTGGCAATTGTTGTGCTCATTTTTAAGCTCTTGCATCATATACTTTGCACCCATTAATGAAGAAACACTTAGAGCTTGCTAATTTGGTTTGCATATTTAGTTTCTCTAGAGTCTAGATAACATCTAGTATTGAGTTTTGAACAACAAGGAAGACGGTGTAGAGTCTTATAATGTTTACAATATGTCTTTTATGTGAGTTTTGCTGCACCGTTCATCCTTGTGTTTGTTTCAAATAACCTTGCTAGCCTAAACCTTGTATCGAGAGGGAATACTTCTCATGCATCCAAAATCCTTGAGCCAACCACTATGCCATTTGTGTCCACCATACCTACCTACTACATGGTATTTATCCGCCATTCCAAAGTAAATTGCTTGAGTGCTACCTTTAAAATTCCATCATTCACCTTTGCAATATATAGCTCATGGGACAAATAGCTTAAAACTATTGTGGTATTGAATATGTACTTATGCACTTTATCTCTTATTAAGTTGCTTGTTGTGCGATAACCATGCTTACGGGGACGCCATCAACTATTCTTTGTTGAATATCATGTGAGTTGCTATGCATGTCCGTCTTGTCCGAAGTAAGAGAGATCTACCACCTTAATGGTTGGAGCATACATATTGTTAGAGAAGAGCATTGGGCCGCTAACTAAAGCCATGATCCATGGTGGAAGTTTCAGTTTTGGACATATATCCTCAATCTCATATGAGAATAATAATTGTTGCCACATGCTTATGCATTAAAGAGGAGTCCATTATCTGTTGTCCATGTTGTCCCGGTATGGATGTCTAAGTTGAGAATAATCAAAAGCGAGAAATCCAAAATGTGAGCTTTCTCCTTAGACCTTTGTACATGCGGCATGGAGGTACCCCATTGTGACACTTGGTTAAAACATGTGTATTGCAATGATCCGGTAGTCCAAGCTAATTAGGACAAGGTGCGGGCACTATTAGTATACTATGCATGAGACTTGCAACTTGTAAGATATAATTTTCATAACTCATATGCTTTATTACTACCGTTGACAAAATTGTTTCATGTTTTCAAAATAAAAGCTCTAGCACAAATATAGCAATCGATGCTTTCCTCTTTGAAGGACCATTCTTTTTTACTTTTATGTTGAGTCAGTTCACCTATCTCTCTCCACCTCAAGAAGCAAACACTTGTGTGAACTGTGCATTGATTCCTACATACTTGCATATTGCACTTGTTATATTACTCTATGTTGACAATTATCTATGAGATATACATGTTACAAGTTGAAAGCAACCGCTAAAACTTAATCTTTCTTTGTGTTGCTTCAATACCTTTACTTTGATTTATTGCTTTATGAGTTAACTCTTATGCAAGACTTATTGATGCTTGTCTTGAAGTACTATTCATGAAAAGTCTTTGCTTTATGATTCACTTGTTTACTCATGTCATTACCATTGTTTTGATCGCTGCATTCATTACATATGTTTACAAATAGTATGATCAAGGTTATGATGGCATGTCACTTCAGAAATTATCTTTGTTATCGTTTTACCTGCTCGGGACGAGCAGAACTAAGCTTGGGGACGCTGATACGTCTCCAACGTATCGATAATTTCTTATGTTCCATGCCACATTATTGATGATATCTACATGTTTTATGCACACTTTATGTCATATTCGTGCATTTTCTGGAACTAACCTATTAACAAGATGCCGAAGAGCCGATTCTGTTGTTTCTGCTGTTTTTGGTTTCAGAAATCCTAGTAACGAAATATTCTCGGAATTGGACGAAATCAAAACCCAGGGTCCTATTTTGCCACGAAGCTTCTAGAAGACCGAAGAGGAGTCGAAGTGGGGCCACGAGGGGCCGCCACCATAGGGCGGCGCGGCCGCGGCCCAGGCCTTGGCCGCGCCGACCTGTGGTGTGGGGCCCTCGTGTGGCCCCCCACGTTGCCCTTCCGCCTACTTATAGCCTCCGTCGCGAAACCCCTGATGCGAAGAACCACGATACGGAAAACCTTGCGAGACGCCGCCGCCGCCAATCCCACCTCGGGGATTACGGAGATCTCCTCCGGCACCCTGCCGGAGAGGGGATTCATCTCCCGGAGGACTCTTCACCGCCATGGTCGCCTCCGGAGTGATGAGTGAGTAGTTCACCCCTGGACTATGGGTCCATAGCAGTAGCTAGATGGTTGTCTTCTCCTCATTGTGCTTCATTGTTGGATCTTGTGAGCTGCCTAACATGATCAAGATCATCTATCTGTAATGCTCTATGTTGTGTTTGTCGGGATCCGATGGATAGAGAATACCATGTTATGTTAATTATCAAGTTATTACCTATGTGTTGTTTATGATCTTGCATGCTCTCCGTGTTGGAGATATGCCCAAGAGGCAATAATAAAAGTGGTTATTATATATCTTATGTTTATGATAAATGTTTATATACCATGCTATAATTGTATTAACCGAAACATTGATACATGTGTGATATGTAAACAACAAAGAGTCCCTAGTATGCCTCTTAACTAGCTTGTTGATTAATGGATGATTAGTTTCATAATCATGAACATTGGATGTTATTAATAACAAGGTTATATCATTGTATGAATGATGTAATGGATACACCCATATTAAGCGTAGCATAAGATCTCGTCATTAAGTTATTTGCTATAAGCTTTCGATACATAGTTACCTAGTCCTTATGACCATGAGATCATGTAAATCACTTATATCGGAAAGGTACTTTGATTACACCAAACGCCACTTGCGTAAATGGGTGGTTATAAAGGTGGGATTAAGTATCCGGAAAGTATGAGTTGAGGCATATGGATCAACGAGTGGGATTTGTCCATCCCGATGACGGATAGATATACTCGGGCCCTCTCGGTGGAATGTCGTCTAATGTCTTGCAAGCATATGAATAAGTTCATAAGAGACCACATACCACGGTACGAGTAAAGAGTAATTGTCAGGAGACGAGGTTGAACAAGGTATAGAGTGATACCGAAGATCAAACCTCGGACAAGTAAAATATCGCGAGACAAAGGGAATTGGTATTGTATGTGAATGGTTCATTCGATCACTAAAGTCATCGTTGAATACGTGGGAGCCATTATGGATCTCCAGATCCCGCTATTGGTTATTGGTCGGAGTGAGTACTTGTTATCACCAGATTTTGGCTAAATCAGGAGGTGGGCCGCGATCAAGATAGGCTTGGAAGATTACATATGAAAGAACTGTGAAGCGGCCTTGCACGGAGAATTTGGGCTGGATAGCCCGTGTATCTTAGTATAATAGATTGTATATCGGTTTAGAAGTTAGAGTTTATATCGTGCACGGTTTAGTGCACGCCCGCATTAGAGAGTCCGCTGGACTATAAATATGTACCTAGGGTTTATGGAATAAACAACAACTCACGTTCAACCCCAAAAACAAACCAATCTCGGCGCATCGCCAACTCCTTCATCTCGAAGGTTTCTATCGGGTAGCGACATGTCGCCTAGATCGCATCTTGCGATCTAGGCAGCACAAGCCCACGTTGTTCATGCGTTG